>NW_017307200.1:334369-337042 GCF_000935625.1 Nanorana parkeri
TGCATTCTATATTTTATATATGTCTTGAGAAATGGGAGGAATGACATTAAATTGCTCCTTTTGTTTGTTTCTGGCATCTCTTTATGTTCAGTAAGCAACTATGGAGATTTAAACAATGTCACAGTGTATTCTGAACATCTATCTTGCCTTAGGAGAGTAGATTTCGTTTTTGTGGTGAAGAAGTCAAAATAAACAAAATGCTATTGGCATGTAAAGAAATACTGTTTTAGAATTCCCCAAACTGACAGTAAATGAATTACTATATTAAGCTTTAACTAATAATAAATATTAATATATTATTTATACTTAAGTACCACTTTATATACTGTAACTGGCACTGTTTTATTTTATCAAGTTCATTAACAGCAATGGGCTGATTTAACAAAAACTGTCTATATTGCCTTAAACAACTGAAGAAATTTCAGTTATAGTAGACAGCTCTTTGGTATAGCATTGCCGATTAAAGAGGCAAGGAGATAGTTATTAGCAATGTAATAGTGAAGGGCTGTCTAGTCTATATCAGCACAATTCTGCTTTTAGCTGTCCTTTTATAGTCTTGCCTTCTTTAAGCCCTGATAAAGGGGGGGGGGGGGGGGGGGTCCCCAAACATAGGCCCCCAAAACACGTTGGTGTTTGTATTCTGGTTGTTATCATTTAATTAAAGACTTTGGATTCCTTTGACTTTATTTGATGCTCTCATTTGACCTACCTACATGTGGATTTCTCAATTTGGATGACCCCCTTTTACCAGGGAGGCTGCCTGTTTTTGTGTTGAGCAGTCAAGTCAGACCAACAGGCTTTAATAATGATTTGGCTGATTTGGCTGAAAGTTCAAGTCCAGCCCCTCACAAATACCATTTTGATTAATTTACCATATGGCACAGCAGTCTTGCATCTGAGGACAGCAAGACTAAAGCTGGCCATATAGGGGGGAGTCAGATCACTCTTGAATTAAAAAAAATTAGACCCTCAGTCAAGTTTCTCTGCACCAAACACACTCATCCACTATGAAAGCGGATCTACATTGCCATCTGTGGGGAAATGTTTGTTCTTTTTGACAGCCTTACCCCTTTGTTTGTCCTCCTCTTGTGCTTAATGCTATCTCTCAGTACTCCATCTCCACCACCATCTTATCTGCCACTTCTTCTGGGTGCAGCATCTTACCTTTTTAATTTACTGCCCTCTGAATGAGAATTATCCAATCAGAGGGCTGATTCACATAAAACATTTGCTATAACTTATTTGGATATCCTCAGACTAGATGCTATATCTTATGACATAATGGCACCTGTCACGGTCTGTGACCGGGGCACACAAACTGACAAAGAGTAGCGTGCAAAAAATGGTGTCAGGGATGAAAACACAGGAAGTAGGTGTCTGTGCGTTAACGTTGCCGCAGTAGAGGCGCAGGTTCTAAGAAGGGCCAGGTGTTCGACAGAGCCTCTAATGGTGAGGATGATTGGCTGCTGGACAACTTCCAGGTTACGGCCCACCCACGCAGACATAAAGGTTAGTTGCAGCACCGAGATGCTGGATGCAACAGCAGGCAGGGTTGAAGCCTATACACAGACACACAAGTAGGCACAGGTGCAAGGACTTAAGGTGCCCATACACTGCTTGATTCTCGTACGAGAATCGCGGGAAATCCCGCGATTGTACGAGAATGGAGCAGTGTGAACGAAGACGTGTGACCATTTCTACTGTACGGTCGCACGTCTTTTGTCTAAGGAGCACGCTAGAAAACCAGCCGAAAATCGTACGATTTTCGGCTGGTTTGAACGGTGCTCGGGAGACAAATGCCGAACGGGCCGGTGTGCGTTCAGCATTGCGGTCATCGGAAGCCCGCCCCTCAGGGGGGCGGGCTTGCGATGATCGAGAGTACGATATGCCTGTCCAAGATGGGCAGATCGTACGTTTTTTTAATCACTTTACAACCATCGCAAGACTAAGGTCTTGCGATGGTTGTAAAGTATATGGCCACCTTTACTGAAGAGGCTGATGATCAATCCACTGCAGGTTGTACAGGATCTCAATGTGAGGAAGAGGGAATCCAGACACACAGGGAACAAGGTAGGTGGTAGCAACCGCAGGGATTACAAAGGCAAGAGACAAGGAGGAGGAAGCCAAGTAGCTCAGACAGGAGGTAAAACCTGGCGCCGGATCATCACACAGGCAAGTGTGACAGCACCTCTGACCTCATGGCAGTTCTGGCAAGTTAATTATCATGCAGAAATAATGGGCCTAACAGTGTCATCTAAACAAGATCACCTTTTTTTTAACAAAACCACATGGCCACCCTTTTTTTAACAAAATGTGACTGCACAAGCTAGTTTTGCTATTATCTGTAATTTATCTGTAAGTTATTTTTTGTAGCATTTCTTCATGGGTTGGGATTAATAATCTAATATTTAATACCTTCTAAAATAATAAGAGCATGTCTAATGATAACAGTATTTAAACAATAAGTGATTAAACTAGTTAGAGCACAACAATGCATCAGAAGCTTGCTGGAAAATGCCAACAAATTATCAGGGATTTGGTTAAAGTTAAAATATCTCCCAGATTTTAAATATGTGTTTATTATTTATCATTTTTTAATATGTGTGCCTGTGGAAAGAAAGAGACAGAAAAAAAATATGTGTGTGTGTGTGTATGTATATATATATATATATA
>NW_017307200.1:337095-352194 GCF_000935625.1 Nanorana parkeri
ATATATATATATAATGTATGTGTAATGTATAGATGTATGTATTGGAAATCTAGACTTTTCAGTTTAGTTTTATAAATGTCAACAATACTTGAATTATTACCCTCATCATCTAAAAACATCACCAGACAAGAGAAAAAACAATATATGCAGGTTTTCTGGTCATGTTCTGCTATTTTCATTGAACCAAAACACAAACTGACCTTTAAATTTAAGCTGCTTTCTCCATGTTACAAAGCAGTGTTGGCCCAAGTCAGGATAAAAGAGAATTTCTGGGAAGCCAAGAATATGCAGGAACAAAAAATGTACTATAAATGACAGGCCAACAGAAAAGCATTTATTAACAGTTGGTTGAAAAGCAAACGTATCCCACCCTCTTTTGTGGCCCAGCCAAGTGTGACCCTTTCCTTCATATGGTAGTCTGGGGAGATTCACAACTGAAACCTGTCTATAGGGTTTAACCTGTAGGCTGGGAACAAGAAAATCTCTGTTTTCTCAGTATTTAATTTCTGCCAAAGAGCCCTAACGTGAGACACTAAATTTCATAGCAAAGGCCAGATCAGAATGGGAGTATTTGTGCTATTTGTGTCCAGTGCTGGTTGGAAGGAAATCAAGATTCTTGTTTTGTTCCCACTGGTTTAACTCTCATCTTCTGCTTGTTCTTAAGGAAATAAATATGGTTCGGAGCACTCTCCAGGGCTAGGAAGCATGAAGGTCTCTGAGATGAGCTGGTGGGAAAGCGCTCCCAACCGTACAAATATAAATTATTGCTAGTATGTGTTTCATAGTGAATTTAAAGATAGCAACATACATCATTCACATATAAGTGATACAAGTATGTCAGTTTATGACGGGATTTAGGATTACCATTAGATTGCTCAGTGAACACTACAGGCCTTAATTGAAGGACTTTTGCCAGCATATACACTTTTTAGGCTTTTATTTTGTAAGGCAAATAGAAATATGAAAAGAATTGTAACTCACAATACCCATTTGAAATGTAATTAAGTGCCAAATGTAACTTCAACTTTTCACATGTTCATGAATGTAATGATGCTCTTACCATCTGTCAATAGAAATGACAATCCTACAATTCCTTGACTATGACTTGGCAGGGCAAGGTGTGGGGCTTTGTGACACTACAAATATGGCACATTTATAAAAAGTCACACAGCGTTGTAAATGTGCTGATTATTGTATCCAGATCATCGTGGTTGGAAAGGCTTTTCGAGGCTTGATTTTGAAAGTTTGGCCTTTCTGCGAGTCTTACATTTTAAAGAGTGGCCTTTATGCCTAATCAGTTGAGCACACTTAAAAATTGGATCGCCTCATTCTGTCTGGTGCTGCACACACCATGTTCTGTTCCCGGTTTATTGCTGGCTTCTGTTATTAGAAATGTGAAAGGAGAGACTGGAGAACATAAGCAAATAAACACAGTGCTCAGTCCTGATGACATCATGGTGTATACTCTCCAGGTGTCTGAGAAGGACTGTGGGGTCTATTCACAAAGCTGCCGAGGGCAGCCGAGTGAATGACCGATCAGAAGTGAAGTGAGCCGAACACTGTTTGGCTATTCACTTCCGGCTGGTACGGCTGATTTCAGCCGTACATCGGCTGAAATCAGCCGTACATCGGCTTGCTTCGTGTGGCTTCGGATCAGCCGAACATGCTCAGCATGTTCGGCTGACCCGAAGTGCAGAAGGAGTTCAACTCAGCCGATCCAACATCTGGATCGGCTGAGCCGAACCTCCGGCAGGCTTCACACTGCTGTTCGGGCTATTCTGAAAGATCCCGAACAGCAGTGAGAGAATAGCCGAATGCCGCCGAGCGGCATTTGGCTCGGCTGTTCTGCTCGGTCCCTCAGAGGCACCGAGCAGAACAGAAAAAGAGTGAAAAAAGTAGAAAAAAAGTTAATAGAAAACGATTGTGCGGAGCTAGCAGTGACAGCTATCTCCGCCCAATAGTTTCCTATTGTCCGGCGGCTCTGCTGCTGTAAAAAAAAAAAAATTTTTAAAAATCTCCCGGGTGCTTGTGATGCATAGATGTTCCCATCTGGACAATGTGTGAGGAGGGTTGGATAGCTCAGGAGCAGGGTAATGAAATAGGCAGATATCGGGAGAGGGGGTTCTATCCTTTCCAGAGTGAACTTTCATATAAAGGTCAACCTCCGCCCAAAGGGATTGTATCTGGGGGCATGACCACATAAGGTGTATTAGATTGTTTCATGCGTTTGAAATCTGCCTCCTGTAGGTGAGTTTCTTGTAGGAATGCTATGTCCGCATTGAGTCTACGTAAGTGACGAATAATTTTGCGTCGTTTATTAGGTGATCGGAGCCCTTTGACATTCCATGTTATCACGTTTATGGGGGTTCCCATTGTCTAGTTGGATCTTGCTTGGTGGAGATATAGTAGCTAAAAGGTAGATGGTTGCATGCAAGTGTCCCAGTGCTGCTTGCGCAACCATTAAGTGTTTCCCCAGGATGTATGTGACTTACAGCTAGTAATAGACATACCCCAGACATCTGATGGGCTGGGGGAGGGCCCCGTGATAGTCCTCCCATCAGCGCGGGGTCGGATAGAGACACAAAAGTAGGTATATACCCATGATGACCTGTGGGGAAAAAATGGTTACTTGAAAAAGAGAAAACAAAGAAAAAAGTTAGAACAAAAAGCGTGAAAGTCAAAAACGTTGTATGTGTCATACAAAAACCTTCTAGTGTAGACTTCCTTTTTTCCAGATGAGCATGCATTTTACTGGAGCTGCACCTGCAGTCAGCTGGCAGCCGCCAGGTATGTGAAGCTAGTGAAAGTGCGGGTGGGTAGACAGGGTGGAACTTCATCCCACCAGTATAACAAGATTTAAGTACGGCAAAAACTGGGAGCATCGGTGGACATCCTGCCCATGAGCAGGTTCTGAAGAAATGCTCCCGCCAGTGCGTGGGCATATAGCCCCATGGTTTATGTGCGATAAGAAGCACTGCATAGGCAATGTGAGATATCTTCACGCCTTTTTCTTCCGTGGGGGCTTTTGGAAGGTGACGCTGAGACAGAAGCCATCATGGATGAAAGATACTTGTGGGCTTGGTCAGGCGAATTGAATTGTAGGGCCTTTCCCTCAGGTGACGTAATTCTCAATACTGCCGGGTAGGCTAGGGTAAACTTGATTTGTCTGTTTACCAATTGTTGATAGACATCATGGAACGCTTTCCTTCTTTTCGAGAGGTCTGCGGAGTAGTCGGCAAATATCAACAGCTTGTGCCCTCCCGCCACGAAATTGTGTTGCATTCGGTAGGCTTGCAGCAGCTGATGCTTCTCAGAGTAGTCGAGGTAGTGCACTACAACAGGTCTGGGCCCCAGATGTTGGATCGGCTGAGTTTAACTCCTTCTGCACTTTGGCTCAGGCGAACATGCAGAGCATGTCCGGCTTACCGAAGGCAGCCGATGTACAGCTGATTTTAGCCGATGTATGGCTGAAATCAGCCGTACAGGGCTAAAGTGAATAGCCGAACTGCGTTTTTTATTTTTTGTTGTTGTAAAAACAGTAAATAAAGAATTTATTTTTAAAATGATCATTCCGACCTTGCTCTGCACTGCACTGTGTTGTGAGATCTGTGGGTGGAGCCAGCAGTCATCCTGTGATGCTATCTGTAGATGTCACTACAAGATATTCCTTGTTTTTCCTTTGGCTGAACAGAGTTGATTGGTATTGTTGTTGACACATTTCTTTATTGGAAAAAAAAACAACATTTTTTTCCAAGAAAACCTGTAAATAAAGCACATTGAAGCCATACTTTTTTTTAGACAACTATGATAAAATAAACAAAATATTTATGAGAGGTAGCATGGTGGAGGCAAAGTTTCTGCAGATTGACAGCTCCAGTCAATCACCTTGCTGGAGCCATCCAGCAAGCTGCTGAAAAGTATTAATTGGGGCAGCTAGCTGGAAGGAAGAAAAATGTGTCAATTACCCTTGCTAGAGCTGCCCTAAAAGCCAGTGGACATACAGTAGTTACTTGTGGTAGCTAGCTGGGGAAACATAACTTCTGTTAATCAATCTAGCTAGAGGTTTCCTGCAAGGCAATGAAAATTATCACAGAGGAGGCTCCCAGAGAAGAAAAGACAAAATGAATTACTTCTTCACAGGGGATAACCAAAGCATGTGCTTGTAGAGTGGCAACGCAGAAGACAGAGGATTGGATGCAATAGCATGATGCTGGGAATAAGGAAGACAAAGGAAATTCGAAATAGCATAACCAAATAGGTATGTAAGTTTAAACACACAGATAGAGAAAATAGTTTTATAGACAATGACACTAAAACATTTTTTTGGGTTTACTGACACTTTGGGGTTGATTTACTAACCTTTTAAACACACCACAAACGTGTATACACCTCTGTAGTGTGTTCCCTCCCAGCATGATCTATGGGAGGAATCGAAACACCTTTGTAGTGTGTACACACCCAGCAGGTGTGTTGTGGAAAGCCCTGCAATGAATTGCAAGGTAATGTGGTGTAAATTAGCTCTATGTTATGTTGCTTGCGTTGATGAATGCAGGAATGTAAATGCATGAGCTAACCATTTTTGTCTAAACTGTGAAGCAGCATTATATATGCATCATGTGCATGATTTTTCCATATATGGCATTAGTGGAAATATGCTTTTAGAGACTTTTTGGTTGATAAATACGTTTTGCTGTGTGAAAATCACACACACCTGGTGTGTGTGTGTGTGTGTGTTTAGGTTAGTAAATCACCCCCTTTAAGTTGTCTGGCAGCTGTTAGCAAAACATCCACAAAAATACACAATATCCCAAGCCACATCCCCAAATAAAACCAATAAAAATGCTTTGCACATTCTTTTCATATTGAATCAGTAATGTATTGTTTATTTCTATTGCTACAGTAAAAACCTGTTACTTTTGTTATTTACATATCGTAGAAATAAATGATCTGGTAAAATTGAAAACCCGTAAGTCAACAATTCATTACAGAAAATTGAAGACTTATTCTCAACACAGATAAACATAGAACGTGTTTATACTGTATATATAAGTTTTAAAATATGTGCTCAATATGAAAGGTAATTGTATATAAAAATAGCCACATTTCAAACTGAAGGGCTTTAATGCTATTCAGTTTCCTATTTAATTACGTGTAGGACAAACATTCATTGTACTGTATAAGCAAATTAGGAAACTCATGTACACATAGTACAGTTTATTATTTCCTGTAATGTAGTAAACATCATTATAGGCGGCTTAAAAGAAATTTGTATTTACACAGAGCACAGTGTTTGTATTGAAATATGTCTGCCTGTATAAGTTTCAGATCTAGGTAATGCTTAGTTCTGTAGTTGAAAGAGGCACCGCTGATTAATTCATACAATACTAGAAGGACAAAATATTAAAAATCAAAAGTAATTTTAAATTTTGGTTTATTATATAATGCTTCAGTTTTACTTACATCTAGTTATAGTTTTCCTTTGCGTGGCAGTGATTGTGGCATCCTGATCATAAAATTATACTAATCGAAGGGGCGCGGCCCGCAGAGCCCCACATGCAGACTGTGACATCTGTCCACTGCCCTGGTGAGACGCAAACGCAGCATAGTGACATCTGTACACTCCCTTGGTAAGACGAAATGCAGCCTGGTGATATCTGTACACTGCCCTGGCGAGAAGCAAACAGAGCCAGGTGACATTTGTACACTGCCTTGGTGAGACACAAACACGGCCTGGTGACATCTGTACACTCCCTTGGTAAGACAAAACACAGCCTGGTGATATCTGTACACTGCCCTGGCGAGAAGCAAACGCAGCCTGGTGACATCTGTACCCTGCCCTGGTTAGATGCAAACGCAGCCTGGTGACATCTGTACACTGCCCTAGTGAGATGCAAACGCAGCCTAGTGACATCTGTACACTGCCCTGGTGAGATACAAACGCAGCCTGGTGACATCTGTACACTGCCCTGGTGAGACGCAAACACAGCCTGGTGACATCTGTAAACTGCCCTGGTGAGACGCAAATGCAGCCTTGTGACAGTTAAGTGCATTTTTACAAAATGGTTGGTTTGATAAAGAGTTGCGCTAATATTGTGCAATGTAAAAATTTGCAACTCCCATCGTTTCATTCTACAGTGTCTTTGCTTTCAGAAAATATATAATGT
This sequence comes from Nanorana parkeri, assembly GCF_000935625.1. Taxonomy (NCBI): domain Eukaryota; kingdom Metazoa; phylum Chordata; class Amphibia; order Anura; family Dicroglossidae; genus Nanorana; species Nanorana parkeri. The sequence continues at coordinate 343,260 of NW_017307200.1, forward strand.
ATGAGGGTTTTAAGTAATTTAAGGCCTAAAATGTGGATTATAACAAAAAACGCATAAAAAGCCTTGGCAGTGAAAAGGTTAAACCTTTTGTGTACCCATTCATAAGTGCATATATATATATACACTGAGTGGCCAGTTTATTATGACCACCTGACGTTTGTAGGCAAATTAGCTATAATTAGCTATAATTTCACGCTGAAGTTGCTAGAGGGCCAGACCATTATAAATAGGGAAGCAGGTTGTTTACCACGACAGTAGAAGTGATTTTTTTTCTAAAAATATGGGTAAACAACGCGGTTTAACAGCCTTTGAACGTGGGATGATTGTTGGCGATCGGAGCCATGGAGCGAGTATGAGCAAAGCAGCAGAATTCGTTAAATGTTCAAGAGGGGCTCATTGTTAAAGTGTTTAAAGACTGGACTGTCAGTCGAAAATCCGGGTCTAACCGTGCGAATTGTGGCCATCAGCGACTAGTCAATGTTAGGGGAGAACGGAGAGTGGCAAGACTGGTACAAGACAACAGAAGGGCAACAGTGCAGTGTCAGAGTCCTCGCATCACCTTTCAACATCTCGTGGAGTCACGAGGCGGCCCAACGAAGTCATCTCGTGGAGTTATCTCGTGGCCCAACAAAGTACTGATGAGGTGGTCATAATAATCTGGCCACTCAGTGTATATATATAGATAGATATATATAGATATATCTATATATCTATCTTTATATAGATATCTTAATATCAAAGTTATTAAGGACATTTTTAGCCCGCATTTATTTATTTAATATTTGACTAACAAATTATACTCTGATACAATTGCTAACCATGCAATAGTTCCAAAGTTACATCTCTGCATGTTTACTATAGCCTCTATAGCCTCTTGGATCTTGGAGGGAAATGTAATGAAATATTTGAATGAAGAAGGAGAAGTGAAACTGACATTAGGCAAGTCTACTTACAGTAAAAAAGAAAACAGGTAATAAAGGTAGCTTGTTCTAAAAGACATATACAGACAAATAGACACACTTAAAACAAAGTAAGACAAATAGGCACACGATCGTTTTCCGGATAATACTTGCCACACATGAGCAGAACAATGAGTACCCGGGGGAATTTTTTTTCTGGTTAGTTGAATACCAGATAACAGAGCGTTTACTGTAATGTATTAGAAGCAAAAGCAACCCCCTCTCTATAAAGTGGTGCTATAATAAAAACAATGCTTTTAGTCAATACACGAGTGCAAAGTGCAAAAAATACAAAGTGTAAATTTTCTTTTACAAAAAATACCTAAACAATCCGTGGCTGTATTCAATCAATATTTAATATAATAATACCCATGCTGGTATTTAGATTGGATAAACTCACCAACAGTAGTATGACCACCAATAATAGTAGCCACACCATGCTTTATATCACAGATGGTCAGTTTTTATATTAACAAAGAGGTCCTCCTCCCTGCCATGGCTCCAATGTTCCCCTAATATGAGCTCAGGAAAAAAAATAATAAAAGAGGCTCCGATAGTGTAGTAAGTTAAAACAACCTTTATTAATATACTGTTTGAAAACACTCACATGCTTGTTGTGAAGTGATCATCCTATCATCCTACAGCATTTTGTTATCAGGGTCAATTATCAGAATAATATTCCAGCATTATCACACCTGACTTCCTCAGGAGTAGCATATGCTGTATGCCGCATATGACATTTGACATCCTAAAGGAAGTCAGGAGTAGGGATGGTCTAGATGTTCGAATCCAACTACAGTTCGGCGTTTGGTGGGCTGCTCGCCCGCCGAGCACCCCACAAGGCACTGCGCACTGCACAGTGCCTTGTGAAGCCCTGATTGGGTAAAGCAATGCACCTGACTTTACCCAATCACAGCACAGTGCACTGTGAGAGCCATGATTGGGCAAAGTAATGATGACTTTGCCAAATCATGGCTCACACAGCTAAGTCCTGTCAGGTGCTGGCCAAATGTAAACAGCTGGGCGGAGCTAGCTAGCTGTCACCGTTCGCACCGCCCAATTATTTATATTTTGCCGGCATCTGTCAGATTGCCATTCTGCAGCGGGAGTTTGTTGCGAGCAGACAGGTCGGCAGGCATCAGGTTTTTGTTTATTATTATATATATTTAAAAAAAAGTTTTGTCGAGCCATCTTGCTGCATCTGGGTGCTCCTTTATTAAAGGGATACACCAATGTGAATACGTCCCCCCCAGCCCGCACCCCCACAACCAATGCCCAGGGCTTGTGGGGAAGACACTGGAAAAGCACCCTCCCAGTGCGGAGGGCATGTGGCCTGGTATGGCAGGGGGTCACTAGTACTAATATTCATATTAATATTTATATACTTCTGGCACTTCCTAAAGGCACTTTTTTTTGTAATAGTATTATAGAATGCAATACAGGTTGATTTTATTTATGGGGCACATTTATTGTACTAATACTAGTATTAAGCCCAGTCCAGGTGTATTTACATTTATTGAAAATTCAAGTCCAGTGAATACCCTAAAAAGTAAGCAGTAGAGAGGTATGTGTTACACTGCCAGCAGTTGAAAAAAGTTTAGGTTACCAAAAATATACATTTTAGAGTTATAAATCTTAAAGGCGTAGGTCTTTAATTTAGAATAAATTGGGGGGAAAAAGAACAGTTTCATGTTCCATCAAATTAAAGTATTCTAACCTTGAGGCATCATGCTGAGGAATGTTAATATAGGTATTACAGTGGGAAGACGTTAAAGATATATTGTTGACACACCAAAAAAATTTTTAATGGAATGGAAGCTATGCAACTCTTTAAATCCTTAACTCTAGGTCAGTTTCTGCTCAGCCAATCCTCTTATGGAACTTATGATGGAAAGCACTGCACAATGCCATAGAGCTTGATTGGTTCATACTACAGCCCTTCCCTCTCCAGAGTTTTGCTCTGCAGGAGATTGTAGGTTACCAATATAAAAACAAATCAAGCACTTATATTAGCTGTATTGAAATATATATTTAGGGTATTTGTCATAAATACATAAATGAATTAAAATGCAATATTGTATATATGTCTGGGGTTCAGATGTTTAAGTAGTAATAATTATACCCAATTTTAATGTTGCAGGGGATTTAAATGATTAATTTAGAATTCAAAGTCCTTTGTGCCCATGGGAAGCAAGACGGCTGGATTACAAATGAGCACAAGTGGCTCTTAGCTTAGCAGGTGAGAATACTGTATTATTGCACAGTTACAACTGGTACAGCTAAGAGACAGACATCTGCTTCCTTTTCAATGCCAAAGTACTTATATTTCAATAGTTTGGTCCTTTCTTCTCTGTACACATAGCGTGTTTCCTATTCAATTGAAATATAATTTTGAAACTGAAATAGTAATGTGAGTAAATACATAAACAATAGCTGTCATGCAGCAGCTGTTAGAAATGAATGCAAGGTGCTGCTTCAAAAACAAAGCGAGCAGTCAAACATGTGAGCTATCAGTAGTAACCTCTTAATTGCTGTTGGTTCACAAGCCCCCCAAACAACCTTCACAAATATAGTATGAAAATAGTTCTACGACATTTTGGTTGTATATATCAATTTGATAAACTCATATGTTATTTTTTATAAAATTGTGTTGTTTTTTGTTTTGTTTTGTTCTTTCCGGTTTTATACAATGTGCACATAACCCCATCCCATTCTACACCCATGCAAAGAATAGCCCCTCACTCTAAAGAAACCCATACAGGATGTCTAGGTATACAGTCACTTATTAATAGTACAATATTAAACTACTTCATAGTATATTCCAGTAGGTACAAAACTGTTTTCAAATTATAAAATTTTCACTCATTAACCAGTTGACATCCACGGTGTTAAACCCCCTTCCCATCCAGGCCATTTTTCAGTATTCAGCGCTGCGGTACTTTGACTGACATTTATTCCGTCATGCAGCGCTGTACTGAAATTAATTTTATACCCTTTTTTGGGGACAGATAGAGCTTTCTTTTGGTGGTATTTATTCACCACTGGGGTTTTAATTTTTTTACTATATTAAGGAAAAATCACCGAAATTTAAAAAAAAAAAAAAATGCCGTCTGGCGACGCCAACCCGCCAATGCAGCAGTGCCATCCGTCCGTTTTTCTACTACGGGCGGACGGCAAGAGGTTAATCAATCACTTGAACTTAGTGAATTAACGTCTGTGAAGGGTTTGCTTTAAGGGGATCCAGTACCCTTGCTCATGGAGGGTAAAGTGACTGTGTCTATGGAAAGGGCATCCACCTACTCCCATATGGTGACCTCACTCCCTCCTAGCTCCTTGTTCCTCAATCAAATTTGGTTGTAATAAGGGAGTTGTGGCATCACTCCTTCAGTCATGTGACAGTACTGGGACCTACCAATTGCCTGCTACACCCAAACAACATCAAAGGAGAGCTTGGGGAGAGCAGGTCACATTGAAGTGCTAGGTAGTGTCACTGGCTTGATGGAGCAAGGAGTTGCAAAGGAGAGCAGGTGAGGTATATAGAGTTTGATGGTGGCCCTTTGCAGAGATACTGTGCCTTTGACGTTCATAGGCAAGGTGACAGTATCTCTTTAAGTACTATCATGAAAAAATTATGCTGACTGCTATTGCTAACCTCTCCTTTTGAAAATGTTAGTTTAGTCCCTGGCTTCATGATGATGCTTTGACTTCCTGGTTATTCTTCAGGAACAAGAACGGAGGTAAGGGATTCTGACAGTTTTTTGATTCTCATTTACAGCATTGTTGTTATGGGTCTGGGATCCAAAAGTATTGAAGAAATACACAGCCAGGCAACTAGAAGTTTTAGAGAGGAGGCTAGCATGTAATGTTCTCATGACAGGAATATTTTAAATGTCAGATGAGTCTAATCAAAAAAGGGAAAGAGGGGGGGCGTGGCCTAGCAATGGAGCCGTAGAGACGCGCGAGTACTGAGCTCTGCTCCCGAGTATACCCAATACAGCTAACTGACTGCAGCTACCGCACAGTAACCTACATGGTTGGCACCCGGAAAAACCCCGCCGATCAAACAAGAGGACCACCCGGCGGACCATACCTGGCTATTTCTCCCCAGCGGCCTCAGGATCCCAAGCGGCCTCTCCCGCAAACATGGCGTCGGTCAGCCATCTTGCCTCCCACGAGGCGCAACTCTCCCGGCGGGGCCCGGCGGCGCCTGCTACAGCCCTCTCATCGGCTGGGTACCCGGCCTCGGACCACTCTCCCATAAGGTCGCCGAGACTGCCGGACACAGACTCGCCGCCCGCAGACACTCTTCCACAGATGTCGCCGGCTCTGAATGCCCTGCTGGGTGATGACATCAGAGAGCTCCTGCATTCCCTGGCCACAAAGGAGGATGTGAACCGGCTTGTTCAGCAGGTAGAGGGGACATTGCGCAGGGAAATTGAGGGGGTAGCCCAAACAGTCACTGGACTGGAAAATAGGGTGACTGTGGCCGAAACATCGCATGGGGGTGACCTGCGGTCCTCAGTCCAAGCCATCCTAAACCAATTAATGGATTGTGACACCTTGACACTCATAGAAATGGACCGGGTACACAGAGTCAACGGAACGGGGGGCCCTGATCGTACCCATCCCAGGGATGTATTATGCCGGATACATTTTTATGTCCAGAAGGAGGCCATCATGCGACAGGCCTGGGCCAGGAAATCGGTGGACTTTGATGGGGCAGAAATCACAATTTTACCAGACCTGTCAAGGCACACATTATACCTCAGACGCCTGATACACCCACTACTCACTCACATCACTGCAAGTGGTGCGTCATATAAATGGGGTCACCCTTTTCATCTTCAGGTACAGAAAGAAGGTGCAACCTTTCTGCTGATGACCCCTGAGCAACTCCCTGAGTTATTCTCTTTCCTGGGCACAGGTCCCATTGAGGTCCCGGATTGGCTTCTATCCCCCGAAGCCTCTACACCCAGATTACCAACTGCTCCCCGGCCCCAGAGGCTTCGCAAAGGACGCTCTCGCTACCGCTCCAGAGGGGATCGACCCCAAGATCCTGCATCCCACGAGGACTGAGACAACGCTGCTCCATCCAAGTTCTTGGCCACCTACCTCTCCATGACTTCAGCTACTTCATAGATGGAGTCCCCAAGGGGACGTTTTTACACTCACTCCGAGGTTCACCCAGACGAGACTTGGCCCACCAGATTCGGCTCACCACGGACATGCCCCCTGATCGCTTACAAATCCTTGACCCCAGGGTTGGACCCAACGGAAGGGTCCTCACTCTATTCTTATTTTCACGCTGAGCACCCATGGGGCCACCGGAGCATTGTTCCAAACCAGAAATTGCTCCCTGCAACCACTTCAAGACTCACTCCCGATAGCTCCCCCCCCCCATTACCCATCCTCACGGATTAAGATGTATCCTTCCAGAGTACACTGCTACAGGGGTCTATGACCAGACATTTACGTAGTTATTACATGGCCTGATATAGTCATGTGCGCTATAACCCTTTCTCATTTCAGGTTCCCCTGGACCGACTCGGGGTACCTCCATGCCGTTCTATCTGTACTAGTAATATGTATACAGCTGTACTTCTATAATGAATCTTCTCATGTGGCCTTTTTATTTGATATATGATGTCTGGTTCGAGGCTCCCAATACTAAGAGGCCAATTCTATAGTCAATGTCTGATGACATCTGCCACATGGCTTGACTTCTAAGAGACACTCCCTGTTACTGCGGCCTCGAACATTCCTTTTCGTTTGACATATCGAGGGCCCTCCCTTGCGGGATACTTACCAGTCCTATTGGGGTATTGTTTAAGTACTGTTACGTTAATCTGTTTTATTATTAGTTGAACTGTTTGAAATGTAGGTGCCTGGGCCAGAGGGTCCTGGCAACCATAGCCTGCTCGCCACGGGTAGTTATAACGGGTTGAAATACTAGGAGGTTACCTCCCTGATTTGGGTAATACGGGAGCACCTCGATACGCTTCCTTGCTTTACACTCCCCCACTTAGGTCTCCTCTCCGCCTAGAGCGCTGAGGACTGTTTTAGCACTAAATACTTGTTTTATATATTGTTTGTCTTGTCCTTGTCGAACCCACTACCCACTAGTGTGGGCAGTTATCCCAACCCTAACACACCCTGCGTCTTCCTTCCACCCTTCCTTGCCTTCTCTGATGGCAGACATGGCCCATCCGGTAGATAGCTCAGCAGCAGCACTACCCACAAAATTCCTCTCATGGAACGTGAAAGGCCTCAACGTTCCTGAAAAACGGTCACGGGTCCGGGGAGACTTATGGAGACACAGGGTGCAGGTAGCTTATCTCCAGGAGACTCATTTTCCGACGGGCTGCATCCCACGACTCTCCGGTCAGCATTTCCCATTTGCATACCATAGTTTATCCCCAGCCGCAAAAACTCGGGGGGTCAGTACAGTAATTGCCAGATCAGCAGGATGGCAACACTTGGCCACGTCGGCAGACGTGGAGGGCAGGTACCTGTTTGTCAAGGGACGATTCTATGACTCCCTAGTGACTTTGGTCAACATCTATGCCCCCAATTCTGGCCAGATCCCGTTTCTAGAGGAATGCCTCTTGGCTCTATCAGATTTTGCAGAGGGGATACTTATCATGGGGGGAGACTTCAATGTAGCCCTTGATCCGCAACTTGATGTCTCCAGAAACGCCTCACATCTCTCTTATACCTTTCTCCGTAGGCTGCGAAAGACCCTGCACATGGAACACCTGGTAGATGTGTGGCGTCTTATGCACGCTCGAGAGCGTGACTACTCATTTTACTCCACCGCACACAGAGTTTACTCAAGGATAGATTACTTCCTGGTCAGACAGCGGGACTTACACAGAGTACACAACACATTCATAGACGTCATCACGATCTCTTACCATGCCCCGATTCTGATGGACATATTGCTTCACTCAGAGGGGCCCAGACCATGGCACTGGCAGCTTAATGACCTCCTTCTAGATTATACCTTAATGACGAACCGCATTAAGCAGGACCTGACCCACTTTTTCCAGCACAACCAGGCTCCGGAGTCGTCCCACCTCTCTATATGGGAAGCTCACAAGTGCTGTACAGGGGTACCTTCATAGCCCATGCATCCCACGCAAAACGACAACGCACTAAAACTATAACCTCCTTGTTAGATCAAATTAGCCATCTGGAGACTCGCCACAAACAAACCCTCGCAAGGGCTGTGGAAGCCGAGCTATGGACCCTACGTCAGAAACTGAACGATATGCTGCTAGGACAGGTGAGGGTCAAACGATCGTACTTTGAATATGGCAACAAACCCAGCAGAGCCTTGGCCTTAGCGCTAAGGGATGCCCGAGCTCAAACATTTGTGCCCACCATCACAGGGCATGACGGTGCTCTGCTTTCCGACTCTGGGGCTATAGCTGAGCGATTCAGAGACTTTTTCACAGAACTTTACAACCTAGAGGGCCCACGGTCTCCGGAATCGGTCTCTAGTCGCCTCGCCAAAACTCAAACTTATCTTGCACAGACGAAGCTGCCCCGCCTGACCCCAGAGGAAGCAGAGGACCTAGAGTCGCCCATATCCGCTGTGGAATGGACGCAGGCCCTAAAACAGATGAAACCGCGTAAGGCCCCGGGACCCGATGGATACTCTCTTCACTATTATAGGACCTTTAGTGACCAGTTGACTGAACCTTTTCTCCAGGCATACAACTCCCTCCTTACCGACCAAACCTTCCCGGCAGATTCCCTCCGAGCCACGATCACGGTCATCCCTAAGGAGGGGAAGGACACTTCCCTCTGCTCCAGCTTCCGACCGATATCCCTACTGAACATAGATTTGAAACTGTTTTCAAAAATGTTGGCCAATCGCTTACTGCATAGTGTTAGCAAACTCATTCATACTGATCAGGTGGGCTTCCTGCCAAATAGAGAGGCTAAGGACAATACCGTCAGGGTGCTGAATG
>NW_017307200.1:352273-354601 GCF_000935625.1 Nanorana parkeri
ACAGGTGAGGGTCAAACGATCGTACTTTGAATATGGCAACAAACCCAGCAGAGCCTTGGCCTTAGCGCTAAGGGATGCCCGAGCTCAAACATTTGTGCCCACCATCACAGGGCATGACGGTGCTCTGCTTTCCGACTCTGGGGCTATAGCTGAGCGATTCAGAGACTTTTTCACAGAACTTTACAACCTAGAGGGCCCACGGTCTCCGGAATCGGTCTCTAGTCGCCTCGCCAAAACTCAAACTTATCTTGCACAGACGAAGCTGCCCCGCCTGACCCCAGAGGAAGCAGAGGACCTAGAGTCGCCCATATCCGCTGTGGAATGGACGCAGGCCCTAAAACAGATGAAACCGCGTAAGGCCCCGGGACCCGATGGATACTCTCTTCACTATTATAGGACCTTTAGTGACCAGTTGACTGAACCTTTTCTCCAGGCATACAACTCCCTCCTTACCGACCAAACCTTCCCGGCAGATTCCCTCCGAGCCACGATCACGGTCATCCCTAAGGAGGGGAAGGACACTTCCCTCTGCTCCAGCTTCCGACCGATATCCCTACTGAACATAGATTTGAAACTGTTTTCAAAAATGTTGGCCAATCGCTTACTGCATAGTGTTAGCAAACTCATTCATACTGATCAGGTGGGCTTCCTGCCAAATAGAGAGGCTAAGGACAATACCGTCAGGGTGCTGAATGAAATTCACCTTGTCACATCAAAGCGTACCCCCACCATTCTCTTATCAACTTCACTTGACTCTCAGGGCAATGGGTTTCGGGAACAACATACGCAGTTGGATATCTGCTATATACTCCACCCCCACAGCCCGGGTATGGGTCAATGGCACGTCCTTAACATACTTCCCACTGACAAACGGGACTAGACAGGGATACACGCTCTCCCCTTTACTTTTTATCCTATCGCTGGAACCCCTACTTTGCAGAATCAGAGATAACCCTGATATCTCGGGACTGCTCCCTGGCCCAAGGACACACAAAATAGCAGGCTACGCTGATGACCTTCTGTTCATACTGACTAAACCTACACTCTCCCTTCCAAATTTGATGACAGAACTGGAGACCTATGGTAAGTCTTCAAACTTTAAAATCAACTTTCAGAAATCCGAGGCACTCAACCTCACAATGGCTCCATCCACTCTCTTAGGGCTACAGGTGGCCTTTCCTTTCCATTGGTCTACTTCCCATATCACTTACTTGGGGACAAAGCTGCCCCCTTCAATCTCCAAAGTTTTTGAGCTGAACTTTCCACCACTGCTCTCCGATATTCGACACGATTTAGCCAAATGGTCGGGCCGTACCATTTTGTGGTTCGGGAGGAACAGTGTATTAAAAATGAATGTTCTTCCACGGCTACAGGACTCCGGCAGGATCCATGTCTGACCGTCACACATTTCCAGTCCTAACCTGATTTCTTCTGTTGCTCTTCACTTCCCCTGTACCGACCCCCCCCCCCCCCACATTCTATGTTTCTATCAATATGATTTCTGTAGCCCAACATTTGGTTAACATATGATAGATGGTGGCATTTAGACTTGGGATCTACTCTAGGCTCAAGGCCGATATACTAAGATCTGCAATAAAACTTACTAGCCCTAGAACACAAAAGGCAAGACCTCTTGGCACACATATGAGAGCCACGTACAAGCTACCCAACGAACGAAAAGAAACTCTCGCCAATGTTTGATTATTTCTGCTTTTATTGATAGTCTTCATACTGTAATGTCCTGTGATGTATGTTATTTTTTTTTTTTTCATATTAAATGTTTATTAAAGATTTTCAAAATATAACAAAAAACACACATACAATACAATAGGTGTATGTTATATAACCATGTTCTAGTTATCTGAAAACTTTAAAATAAAGAATTTAAAAAAAAAAGAGAAATGATCAGGATCTGAATGGGACACATTTTGAGAGTCTATTACTAAATCTGAACACTGTGTTTTGTACTCACCATTAAAAATGAACAAAGTATATACCATATAGCAAGGGTGCATGTGTTATTATCTTTACCATCCAAGTTTTGATTCAAAACTAAGTCAAGAGGGACATGACCAAGGACAATTAGACCAATATTTTTTTCCGACTTTTCAATCAACTTTTTAGTGGTGGGAGACACCTAGTTTAATCAACTAAAGCAAGATCTACTTATTGCTAACACTACATTATCATACAAAAACAAGTATACAGATTTTGATTTCACAATGGATAATTACATGGAGTACTGTATTTAAAGTCAAAGACTTTCAGGAAGTCAAAACCTCCAAATAAATTTCAGGGTGCTCTGGCAGAAGATCAGAGCAGGTGTGT
>NW_017307200.1:354673-381565 GCF_000935625.1 Nanorana parkeri
GACTGCTTAAGATGCAGCTATGGTATTTTGCCAAATAAGGGCAAGAAACAGGAGCAATTCTGAAGAGAGTAAAGAGACCCTGAGTATGAAATATATCCTCTGCCCTTTTTATTTACCCCTGCTACTCATAGGATATCTAACTAGACAGTTCTGTATTAGGCATTCACATATGTGATATTAAGCCCTTGGTGAAAATTGTCTGGGTGTTTGTATTGACAATTGTTATTGATTTATACATGCCTTAGTTTACACAAATTTTTACATGTATAGTTGTATCCATGCCTTAGCCACCATTATTGGAAGACTCTATTGTTACCCAACCTATTCTCACTTTGGGAGTGCTAAAAAATTTTGAGGATGTTTCATGCATACTAGATCAATACCAAACTATTAGTTAATGGTCACTAATGGTCACTTTTAGCTGATGTCTTGTCCATAGTATCTTTTTTTTTTTTGCTGTAAGGTTTTTCTTTCACAAAATTAGGGATGCACCAATACCAATACCAGTATTGGTATCTGTGCTGATACTGGGCCTTTTCACGATTACCCGTACTCGTGAAAATGCCTTGATACTAAGCCCTGATACTGGCACTTTACATTTTTAACCAGGAGCGGCGGCCGTGAGGTCTAACGTTTGCCCGGCTGCACATCTCCTCTTTCTCCTTCCTGCTGCCTGCACGCAGCCATGATGAGATCTGCACTCATTTATACAGCCCTTACCCAACCTATTCTCACTTTGGGAGTGCTAAAAAATTTTGAGGATGTTTCATGCATACTAGATCAATACCAAACTATTCCAATATTTCTAAACACTAAAAATCCTGGACCTCTAGCAGATGGACAATATTCCCTATATCCCAGGTTGAAGTATAGCAGTGGTAACCCATAGTTTATATATACAGTATCATTATTGTCTCCCATAAGATGAAAGATGAGATTAATTACAGAGTGTGGTTTGGGTTTCAAGCCTGCAATACATAAGCTAATGGTTTAGGATGTCACATGTCTTATATTCATGCGACACTGAACAATTTCCAACTGGATTTTAGGTTTGCCATCTTTCATATAATATTTCTAAAAATATTTCTAGTTTTTTTAACATTTTTCAACAGTTAACATTTTTTGGACTGTGTTGGATTGTATCCTGATCCCATAACTAAATGTGTCCTTTTAACACACAACAGTTTTAGTTTGGTAAGCCATTGCTCTGGTGATAGGAGTGGGTCCAGTGGAAGAAGAACAGATTTTTCCTATTTAATAATCCTTAACAATTCATTTCTAAAAAATTAAATATTGTGTCGCAAAAGACTGACCAATACTCTGCTAACAATAGGAATTATCAGCTTACATGCCATTTTTTTCGCCGGGGGCCACATCTGATTCCAATAACTGTGATTGAACATCCTATGACACTAGCCTATGGCCTAATAGCAAATAGTAGTGATTATCCTTTCCCTTAGTTTAGTAAGAATAGAGATGAGACTTAAGCTGGCCATACACCTATAGTTTATCTGCAGATTTTCTATGGCAAGATGGAAAAAGTGCAACAGATTTCTCCATTTACGCTAAACTGTGTGAATGGAGGAGCTTCAGTATCCTGCTAGTCGGTCCTTCTGGCTGTCAAAATACCTGAACAATCTGACTGGATGCAGGCATTATTCAGATATTTTGAGAGCCAGTGGAAAATCTGCAGATAATCTATAGGTGTATAGCTAGTTTACGCCATAGCATCTAAGCTTTGTTTTAGCTGAAGCATGCAAAATTCAAACACATTTGATTTTGACCAGATCCAAATTTCTTAACCCTACCTCACAAGTTTTTGCATTCCACACTATCATGGTGCCATACAGTGCTGCTATTTTTTTTATATCTAATGTTATTAATGGACGTGTGCATATTTAGGCATACTCTTTTATTATTTATGATTAATTTGACAGGCATAAAGCATGGGTGGTCTGAATGGGTTATCTTGGAAAAACGTTTTGCCAATCTTGGCTTTAACATTTACATCTGTAGTCAGATAAAATCTCAGTTTACACAATTCAGGGGGAAAAAAGGATATTTGCCTGTTTTGAACAAACCTCCTCAAATAGAATATTGAGCTATTTTTCTACATGTAGATCTCAAATTGTAGGCTGCCTATAGCCAATTCTTTAAAGATTTTGCCAAATTAACCCTTCCTGTAGGGCTGTTCGTTTTGGTCTTTGGATAAGAATAAATAAGATATACTCACCTGATCCTTGGTCCCACTCGGCTGCTAGACTAGTTCCCACAGCCTCCTCTCTCCCAGGCTCCAGCAGTCTAAGGACCCGTGACATCTTGATGTCTAATGCAGGTCCATTAGACGTGAGGATACTGAGGGACTTACCATAGCAGAGGGGGAGACAGGTGAGCCGGTACTGGCCAAGGTTCAGGTGAGTATATCTTCTTTATTTTCACCCCTAGACCAAAAATAACACTTAACCCTTGCAAAGTGGGGGTAACCCCACTGCAAGGGTTAATTAAAAAACAAAACTGGGCATATAGGGATGAGGTTTGGATTCACTGTTATGGGTTTAAGTCAAATCCTGCAGGTTTGAAATTCACAGCCCTAGTAAATGTATGTGCATTTTTACCAAAGAGAATAAAAAAAAAGAAAAACTGAAGTTCTTCTTTAATTTTTGCAAATAGGGATGAGGTTTGATTAGCTGTTTTAAGGCAAATCCTGCAGGTTTGAGAATCACAGCTCCAGTGAATTTAAATGCAGTGTCACGCAGGATAATTTTTTAAAACCAAACTGCACTGAATAGCCATGTGGCTTAGAAAGGTCAAAAAAGGGGGATTTTAAGTAATCCTTACTATAAAAGTGGGGACAGAGCAGCCATAAAGTCAATCAATTGGAAACTGCTGTAAGAAAAGTCTAGGGAAAGCTGACAAACAGAAGATATTAGAGTCAGCTGGGAAACTGTACTTTAATTCTGATTGCTATCTCTATGGGCCATACATCCCTTTGTTGTTTTTTTTTTTGTTCTTATTATTGGTGCCTTTTTTGTGTTACATTTTATTTTGTGATTTGAGGTCAATGGTCACTTTTAGCTGATGTCTTGTCCATAGTATCTTTTTTTTTTTGCTGTAAGGTTTTTCTTTCACAAAATTAGGGATGCACCGATACCAATACCAGTATTGGTATCTGTGCTGATACTGGGCCTTTTCACGATTACCCGTACTCGTGAAAATGCCTTGCTACTAAGCCCTGATACTGGCACTTTACATTTTTAACCAGGAGCGGCGGCCGTGAGGTCTAACGTTTGCCCGGCTGCACATCTCCTCTTTCTCCTTCCTGCTGCCTGCACGCAGCCATGGTGAGATCTGCACTCATTTATACAGCCCTCATGACATCCACATCTACAGCCCTGGTTAAACCCGCAGGCAGTCCTGGTGAGATGCTGCACACAGCCCTGGTGAAACCCGAATGCAGCCCTGGTAAGACTTGAATGCAGCCCCGGTGACACCCGAATGCAGTTCTGGTGAGATACTGCACGCAGCCCTGGTGGAAGCCAAACGCATCCCTGGTAAGAAGCCGCACACAGCCCTGGTGAGACTGCACACAGCCCTGGTAAAATGCCCCACACAGCCCTGGTGAGATGCCGTACACAGCCCTGGTGAGACCGCATGCAGCCCTTGTGAGACCACGCAGCCCTGGTGAGACTGCACACAGCCCTGGTGAGACTGCACAGGCCTGGAGAGACCGCACAGCCCTGGTTCATGTCCCCAATGACAGTGCCCAACTTCCCATTCCTTTTTATTTTTTACAGTTTGTCTATTAGTCCTAAAAAAGCCTGGACATTATCTTCAGTGGATTTCCCCTCTAAGATTGGGATAGCTGAATTTCAAACAAGAATTGCCAAACCTATGGTGAATTAAACCCAGGCAGATTCACCCATCACCATTTGCAAAGCTCTGAACTTTAATTTATCCAATTAAAGGGTAGAGACTATATATGAAATACACTTTTCTGAAGCTTCTATGACAGCATTTATATGAGTTGTGGCTACCCATAGGACCACATTTTTTGTGAACCATCTTCCAATTTTTTTTCTGTGTCACCACCATATGAACCATCTCTGTTGCTTTACATTTACATTAGTGTCTTTTTTTTTTTCCTACCTTGCTTTTTTTGCAGGTTCCAACAGATTCAGCATCTCCTGATTGGTGCCTCTGCCTTGGTTGTCTAAATAAGGCAGAGAGCCCTGTTCTTGTAGTCCCTCGGTGGGTACATTGTATATTGAAAGTATTCGAATTGCCATTGCTAACTTGCTTTTGAAGGTACCAGCTTTTTGCTTCGCTACTTAGTGGGTCGTTGAACATACATACTGCCAGTCACTGGTATACTTGGCCAAGTCAGTGATTCAATATGTAGTGAGGCAAAATGTAGGGTAACAGCTTGAAAGCACGCACATTAAAAAAAAAGTAAGCAATGGCATTTTGTGTACTGAACGGTTCCCCTTAAAAGCATATAGTGAAGTGTTGGGTACTGACTTTGTTCAGATTAAATCAACTCAAGAGAAAATTACATTATGTGAAAAGTTTCTTCTACCATAGATATATTCCATGTCAGTATTTACCTTTGTCTACTTGGTCTGACAACAACCACCACAACTCTTACATGCGGGTAAGGAGGAATTTGCTACACTGAAAGTTTGACAATTCCTAGTGTTTATTTAAGGAGACAAATAGCGCTGTAATGTTTCTTAAATACACATTTGCACTTGTTCAGTTTATTATAAATAGTCTTATCAATGTGTATTTATACGTTGAAAACTTTGTTTCCTTTGTATAGTTTGTAATTATAGATGTGCATGGAAGCAGCCATATTTCCATGTTGCACAACCAATATGCAATGTGGACATATGGCTATACAGGTAAGCCCTAAATGTTTTCCAAATATGAGTGTTTATTAAAGGGTAATATATTTTTTGCAAATGTGTTATATATATATATATATCAGAAAATTGTTTACTTACCTATCGGTAATTTTCCTTTCCTGGTGCATCTTCAGCATGGCAGCACACAATGGTTTAATGGTCTGCCCCTTAACCCATATAGGACAATCCCTCTTTAAGTCTTGACCCCTGCTGCTTGTTCTCCATTCTCGTCTAAATCACGAGACATGCAGGGTGGGTTCCTGTGTGCTGCCAAGAAGATGCACCAGGAAAGGAAAATTACCGATAGGTAAGTATAGCATTTTTCGTTTTCCTGGCACGTCATGGTAGCACACAATGGGATATAGAAATCACAACAGGGAGGGAACACGCAATGCAATACGTCTTTAATAATCAATGTAGAACTCTAGGCCAAAGAGCCTGCTGACAGAACAGTTTTGCCGAAGGCCACAGTAGTGAGAACGGCTGGATCAATTCGATAATGACGAATGGAGGTGTTCCTGGACGACCAGGTAGCAGCTTTGCAGATGGTTTCAGCTGACAGATTGGCAGAGGCTGCCCATGACGTTGCCACCCCCCGGGTGGAATGAGCCCTATAACCTCTTGAGGCACCGGTAAGTCTTCTCGGAGGCCTCAGCTTCATACAAGCCTTTAGAAACTGTCGCACCAAAGGATGAAAGGACCATCTTGTGTTTGTCAATGCGGAAATTGCCGACATGTGGACTCTGAGCGTGTTCCAGTTCAGTCCCATCTCCAGTCCAGACTGGAGGCAGTCCAGCACGTTATTGATGCTAGGAGCGGATGGTTCGAAGCCCCCTGTCTCAGCTGCCTGGAGGAATCTCTGCCAAACTCTTTGGTAGGTTGCATTTGTAGAACCCTTCCTGGCCTGTAGCAGGGTGTTAATAACAGAGTGTCAAGTGATGTAATGAACTGGATCACAGCTGCAGAACTGGTGCTGATTTGTTTGTACGCGGTGGTTCAGTGAGCGGTTCCCTATTACACTCAGTGCGGTAGGGAGACCGTAAGCATCATGTACCACTGCGTTTAAAATAATAAAGTTGCCCTGAGGCTGGGGTAGGGGGCAGGAGTCTGGCGGAGCTGTAGCCCCCGGGTGTCTGCGGAGGTTATAGGCCTCCGATGAGCCCGTCAACTCCTAGAGTATGGCAAGTTAAAGTTCTCAGAGGCGTAACTGTCAACACAATGTGATTATCAGTGGCAAGCAAGTAGCAGTTCATGCATTCATGGCAGCAGTATGCAACAGGTTAATGACAGGTAGATATCACCGTTCATAGCACGGAGATAGTGAGTTGCAAGCAAGTAGCAGTTCATGCATTCATGGCAGCAGTATGCAACAGGTTAATGACAGGTAGATATCACCGTTCATAGCACGGAGATAGTGAGTTGCAAGCAAGTAGCAGTTCATGCATTCATGGCAGCAGTATGCAACAGGTGAATGACAGGTAAATATATGCGACAGTGCACTGACTGGTTACCAATGGAAACTGCTATAGTAAAAGAGCCAGGTTACTTGCGCTTAGTAGAGCAGCTATGTACAAAGTCTCCAAGGGAACCAGGGTTCTCAATTGTCCAATCCTCCTGCTCGGTGGTTGTGGGTTCCCGTTCGTCACTCGGCACTCCACAACGAGAGAACGCGGAGTGACGAACCCCCTGAACTTTTAACCCCTGGATTGCGCCCCGTGGGCGGAGCCGGCATGATGTCGTCGATGAGACGGCGCGTCGCAGGAGCAACGGGACGCGCCGAGTAAGCCGGGTAAGTCTGTGACACAGAGTGAGAAACCCCTAGGTTGTGGAGTTTGCCCCTCTCAATTTCCAGGCCGCTAGCCTCAGACTGGATGGGTGAGGATGAAGGAACTGCCCTTGACTCAGAAGGTCTTTCATCTGTGGAAGGAAGAATGGAGGCTCTTGACTGAGATGTAGAAGCAATTGGAACCATGGCTTCCTCGGCCAGTAAGGTATTACTGCTATTACCACCCCCTGGAAACGCGATATCCGTTGAAGTAATCTCCAGATGAGAGGGAGAGGGGGAAAGGCATACCCTGTGTCGAAGTTCCAGGGAGTCGTTAATGCGTCCGCTGCCAGGGCGTCCCTGCACTTGAAGCGGGACATAAACACCACGCATTTCGTGTTTGCCAGAGAGGCAAATAGATCTATTCGAGGGTGATTCCATCTCCTGGTGATTTGTAGGAACACTTCCGGATGGAGGGACCATTCGTGTGTCCCCATGAAAGACCGACTGAGAGAGTCGGCCAGGGCGTTCTGATGCCCAGGCAGGTAAACAGCTTGGAGGTTCTACAGGTTCTTTTGAGCCCAGCACATGACTGGCTCCACTTCCCGCATCATTGAGCGGCTGCGAGTAACGCCCTGCTTCTGAATATATGCCACCGCCACCTTGTTGTCCATTCTCAATTGGACCGATTTGTCCATCAAGTGAGGAGCAAATGCACACAGGGCTTGGAATGCTGCTCTCATTTCCAAGATGTTGAACGTGTGGATGGCCGCTGGGAAGTTCCATTTGCCTTGTGCCACCAGATGCTCGAAGTGGGCTCCCCAACCTGAATGGCTGGCATCCGAGGTGACGAGCACTGGTTGGGGAGGAGAAATTAGGTGGTAACTGTGAAGATTGATCGGGTGGGTCCACCACCATAGGGAGGCCCTCATCCTGTGGGAGACTCTGATCCTCTGAGACAGACTGACCTTGTCCCACTGGGAAATCCCCTCAGTCACCAATGAGCCAATCTCGCCATGGGAATTGTGGAGGAGAGTGTGCCGATTAGACTGATGCATTTTGAGGCAGGTGCCTGGTGAACAGACATCATGCACAGAGCCTTGCTGCGGACATTTACCACCTTTTCGTTCGGGCTTTGTCTCCATCTTCTTCCACTCTTCCTTAATAATCCGCTTGATCTCCTCTATAAACGGAAAATTAATTAGACGTTCTCATGAAGTGAGGTGAGTTTTGCTTGGCTGTGGTTGGTTCTGCGACTGGGTCCTCCCAGCCTATTGCCTCTTTTACTGCAGCCACAAAAGGGCCCACCAGATTAAAATCAAAAACAGATCGACCCAATTCCCCTGCGTCATGTGCGGTTTCCGAACCATCAGAGTCCGCCGACTGCTCCAGTGTCTGAAACGAGGTATTAGGTCCAGGAGGGTCTGGTTTGGCTAATTCCTTCATGCTCTCCATAAGGGATTGCTTCACCATAGACGCCAGGTCTTTTGGAGGTGATGCATGGTCCTGCGTTGCTTCATTTAGACAACCTCGACAGACCAACTTGTCAGGAATGGCTTGCCTGCCGCAGACCCAACAATCTCGTCGAGATGGGATCCTCCTGCTAGAACGGTGAGTACGGTCAGACTCATGAGTGGAGTGGGAGTGACTGCGTCCATGTGAACTGCGCCTTCAGGGGGAACGGGATCTGCGTCCGGATCACTTTGGCCTGTGATGGTCTTCACGAGGAGGGCTGCAATATATCATTGATAATGATTACCGCCATTGTACCTCTTTAAAACAAAAAACAACCTACCTGACCCTTACCTATTTAATGTATCAGTGTCTTTGCTGGCAGTCATGTCAGCCATAGCTCTGAAGGGGAGGAAACAGAAGATCCAATAAATACAGGGAAAGGGGGGTGCTGGTCACCGCTTACCCCCCCAAATAGAACCCCTTTAGACATACCTGTAGCGCTGACGAGCGGGATCGAGATCCAGCAGTGTGGCCTCAGCATAGGTTGCAGATAGCCGCTGTCACTTTCTATTTAAAATAGCCGTTCGTGGCCGACGCACATGCACAATAGCACCACGGCCGCCATTTTGGAGTAGATTCGGTCTCCGCCATATATATATATTTGAATTACATTGATTATTTAAAAAATGCTTTGTTAGTTAAGTGTATAGTTTTTTTTTTTCATTTAAAATGCAGTGTGTAAGCTGAATTAAAAGAAGGAAGCTGCTTTTTCAGTTTTACAGACATATGACATCTGTAATAGGGCCTCCGGTTCCATGGACTGCCACTGCTATTGACTCAATTTATTTTGCTACCAGCAGTTTCTGAATTCTTAATCTCTGAAGGACTTCAGCTGAAATAAAATATGTGATAGAATAAACCAGTGGTAACTGTAGGGGTCCTTAATTGGTGCCCCTGACATGTCCAGGGGTTCACACAATAGCTTTGTTTTTGAGAATTTGCTATTATTAGTACACTACAACATAATGCACCCAGGAAAAAAATTATCTATTTGTGTAAAATATTAATTTAATGTTAAACTCATATTGGGTTTGTGGAGACAGAAAATAGCATGGATTTAACATTTGCAGGTTTATGATCATTACAATTCTGAATTGCATTGTCCTAGCTTGCATAAGTGTTTGATGCTTGAGACTTTATACCTGAAGCAGTTTTTTTTTCCTGGCAGAGTCTTTTTAATTAAGACTTCTCTAAAACTATGAAAAGGACCTGCTCAAACACTTCACTCAAAATTACATACACTTAGGTACAGCAATTACCTGTTGTTGATGAACTCTGTTGACTTAAGAAATACAAGTACAAATTACAGACATCCCAACTCTCCCGGACGCTCCGGAAGTCTCCCGCTATTAGATAGCGGCTCCCGGACGCCCGGGAAAGAAACACTTTCTCCCGGAAAGGTTCACTCTACTCGATTGAGCAAAGTAAATCTTTCCCTTCTGTCTGTTTTTTTTTTTCTGACATCGGAGCCGCCGGCCGCCGTCAGTCAGAAAAAAACCCCCAAAAAACAGCATAGGAATGCATAGCTAGATTCCTATTGGCTATTTCACATTGTAATAGCCAATAGCAAACTAGCTATTGCACCCGCCTACACCATAGGAGTCCCACCACTAGTGATTAGTGCCAGTGCAAATAAACCAACATATTTTCATAATCATTTCAGAACTCCCAGTAGCTGCCAATGTATAGTACCGTAATACATTTAAGTATCCAGCAGTGCCTTGTACCTTTATGTCACCTGCACAAGTCATTCAGCCTTCTCTGAGGAACCCCTGGCCGTGTCTTTTCTGGGCATATATATACAGTATGCCAGAGACTCAGACACAGTGTAAAAAATGAGGAGAAGGAGCCAGAAAAAGAACAGAAACAACAGCAAAAACATGAAGCATACATCTTCCTGCTTCACCTCCACCAACAACCTTAGCACAGACAAAATTCCACAAGATGTCATCAGTGGATAGAAACTCAGTCCACCAATCACAGGAAGAAAAACTGAGCCTGCTGAGTGATGGGAAAATCTGTGACCAATCCTGGAATTTGACCACCTAACCTGATGCCTGGACCATGGTAGGCCACACACTAAACATTGAACTAAATTACCCACAGTAATGATTTACCTCCCCTTAAGAAAAAATGTATGCTATTAATTTTCAGAACAAATTTTTCCTTTTGCTATAACAATTAAAATACATTCTACAGAAATTATCAGTTTGTTTTCCCTACTTCGTAGTGACTTGCTTGATCAACGTTTAACAATTGAGAAAGGATTGACAACATTTTTTATCATAAAGGGACAGTACTCATTATTTACAAATGTGTGCACTCCCCCCCCCCCCCACTTGTAAGAGGGGGTGGGGGAAGCCTTCCACCTTACAAAACACCTTGTCCCCATACCTATAATATTTGACAATTAGGGTGAATAATTTTTAACACCCCTCTGCTCTAAAAAACTAAATTAATATCAGTAATAATCAACAAAACAATGACCTGAAATGAAATGTAGACTGTGGAAATTGTAGGGTACCATTACACTAGTGGTCAGTGGAGAAATGTCTGCCTACACTGGTGGTCAGCGTATGTAGTGCCCCCCCGTACATTTGTGGTCAGCTGGAGAAGGGCTCCCTTAGATGACTTGATCAGTGGAGAAATATCTTCTTACATTGGTGGTTAGTGGAGTATACCCTTACATTGCTGGTCAGTGTTAGATGGTGCCCCTTACATATTTAGTGTAAGCAGGAGTTCAATCTGCCAATGATCACTACTTTAGGAACCTTGGAGGAACCTTTGGGTTTCGTGGAACCCTGGTTGTGGAAGTCTGCTATAGAGTGTCACTTGAATGACAGCTCTGAGTCTGCTGGACCTGCTGACATCATATTCAGTGCCCAGTAGTAATCTCAGGGCTTTTGTATGTCTACACACGGGAGTTTTTTACAGTTAAATAACTTGCAAAGAATATGCTAAATGCACATATAACCTTAGGGAAAGAGTTTTGTTGAAATAGTCTGTTAACAGGGTCTCTTTAATTTATTTTATTTTTTTTCAATTCAAACAGGGACTTAGAAATGTGCTTTAGATCAAAGATTTAGAAATCCTACTACTAATTGGAGACACAATCACTTAATTGTATGCTGAATCACACTGGAAACAGCAGTGCCAAATGCATCATATAGGCTTTAATAGTGCAGCATTACTTGTTTTGAAAGCGCTTTTAGCGCAATGGCCCTGAGGCTAGCACAGAAGAAGTGAAAATAATATTGTATACTGTATTTTAATTTTATCACTCCTCAGTATGATCCCATTCCCTTGCACTGTATGGAGAACTGTACACAGAATAGCCATGACCAAGAACACGTCAAGGAGATAGCATGTAAAATATTGAGAATACCAATGCCACTGCTTGCACTTGGGCTATTCATTGCTAAAAATGTTAAGAATATTTTTAAGAAAAATATTTTCCAAATGTGTTGTAAAGGTGTGTATATGGTTTTTGTGTGTTTGGTTTGGTGGCTACCAAATATAAAGGTTACTTTTTTATGGTTATATAAATTGTCTTGCTATAAAAAAATATATCCATAAATAAAAGACACTCCAGTCTTTGAACATCTAAAACATATTTGCTTTTACTTTGTTGATTTTCACTGTTGAACTCCCTTGTGCATCTGGCAACAAGTGTGTTCGTGCATCTGGTAACAGCAAGCAATGTGAGCATACGGACTGAATGCCAATACAAGATGTGTGAGCATGGTTTCAAGTCATATATTTTAATTTCTTATTGACAGAATTCCACATACATCTGCGCCACAGAAGTTACAAAAATAACCTGTGAGACCTATACAAAGGACATAACACTTCCCAGCAGCAGGATGGGGATGCTCAGGGAATATAAATTTCAGTTCATTTCATTTGGCATAGTTGTCAGTCTTTATCAAATTTCAGTTTTTCTATCATTTGTTGGCTTTCCTTCTTCTTTACATTATAATGTTTCCTACCATGGTCATTTTTGCTTTTTCCATTATAAATAAACTGGGAACTTTCATACCTAAAAGAGAACATTTGCCAGATGCCTGGTTAGTGTAGTATCTCCAGCGGAAATTAAAAGATTCCCACTAAGCTGAGCAGTATAACGTAGGGGAGCTGCTAAGGCAATAGGCAACTTCAAGTATAATATTCACTTCTCAGAATAAAGAGAAAAGTATTGTTAAATGGACAATAAAGATACAAATAACACTATTAACATCAATTTAAAATATGAAATATAACATAGAGTCTAATGGTAGAGGTGTTACATATACACTGAGTGGACAGATTATTATGACCACCTGACGTTTGTATGCAAATTAGCAATAATTTCGCGCTGAAGATGCTAGAGGGCCAGACCATTATAAATAGGGAAGCAGGTTGTTTACCACAACAGTAGAAGTGATTTTTTTCTGAAGATATGGGTAACAGCCTTTGAACGTGGGAGGATTGTTGGCTCTCTGAGCCATGGAGCGAGTATCAGCAAAACAGCAGAATTCGTTAAATGTTCAAGAGCAGCTGTTGTTAAAGTGTTTAAAGTCGAAACTAACATGTTTTTTTATTATGCGTTCCAGTGGTTTTCTCTTCTTCTTCATTTTCTCTCTCTCTTCTTTCTCTCCTTTTCTTTTGCTCAGCTCATACCAGCCTAGTCCTTGCTTTCTCCGCCTGGTGGATTCCTTGGTCGCAGAAGCACGGTCACCTGGGTGAGTACCACACCTGGTTTTTGGGTTTCACACTGGGATTTCTCTCTCTTGTCTTTTCATGGCGGGCCCCTCAGATTATAAATTACTTTCCCTCAACGTCAAGGGACTTAACTCCCCATTTAAGCGTAACTTAGCTTTTAGAGAATTCAGAGCCTCCAAAGCTGACATTATACTTCTGCAGGAAACGCACTTTAAACCGGGGAGCTCCTTTAATTTCGCTTCTAAATGGTTCCCTAGAACTTACGCCTCCTCCTTTTCCTCCAAAAGATCGGGGGTGGCCATACTACTCACTGACTCGTGTCCCTTCCAACCTACCAAAGTATTGATAGACAAGATGGGCAGATACATTATTCTACATGGGGCATGGATGGGTACCCCCTTCACCCTCTGCAATGTATACGCCCCTAACGTACATCAGAGACAGTTCCTGCAACGGGTATTCTCAAAACTCCAGAAGCTGCCCCAAGGATATTTAATTATTGGGGGGGATTTCAAACTGACTTTTTCCGCCTCCCTTGACCATCTACCGTCTCTGGGCAGACCCACCCCACGACTGACGGAGGCTCTGTCTACACAGTTCCACAAGCTGGTCGCCAACACTCCCTTTTTGATTCCTGGAGGGTGGTGCACCCGTCAGAAAAAAGGTACACATTTTACTCTTCAGCCCATGGTTCTCATTCCAGACTTGATTACTTCCTGGTGAATACCCCTATTCTCCGGAACATGGTCTCGGCCGGCTTGGGTCCTATCTCCTGGTCGGACCATGCCCCCATTGAGCTGTCCATCCGAGTTGACCCATCTCATAGTATTTGAGGTTGAATAAAGACATTAGTCCATCAAGTCCAACCTATTAGGATCTCATTCTAGGAGTACCTGTACCCCTGTATATTACGGTCCCTTAAGAAATCTTCCAAACGTTTCTTGAACAATTAACACGCTGCAGCGCGCGCGCGTGTGCTTGCTCTCTCGATCTCACTGGCAGAAATCCTCCACAGCGCCACCCAGTGTTGGTACAAAAAACACATACTTAGATCTCGGATTCACAGCTACCACTGGACCTTGAATGAGGGTTTGTTGAAGGGGGAGGACACTAGGGACGCTATTGAATCGGCCTTAAGGAGTTACTTTGAACTGAATGAGGGATCTGTGCGGGAGTTGTCGACTTTATGGGAGGCTCATAAGCCAACGATCAGGGGCCATTGTATTGCGGTGGCCTCCAAACTTAAGAAAGATTGTATGGCTGCCATACTCAACTCCAAGGACCAACTCCTTGAGGCTGAACGCAGACTGGCGGCCTCCCCCTCCAAACCTCTACTGCGCGAGGTGCTGCGGCTGCGGGAGCAGCTGCAGAGCCTCTATGTCCATAAGACTGAAGCCTCTATGTTGCACCTAAGACAGAAGTACTACGAAAAGGGAAACAAGGCCCACACCCTTCTGGCGCGCAAGCTGAGGGCAGAGGCAAATCTGAAAGGGGTTTCAGCGGTGCACGACTCTGGAGGCACGTTGCATCACCACCCACAAAAAATAGCAGATATCTTCTGGGCTTTTTATGAATCTCTATACAATCATCATATTGGGGTGGTGGGGGTGTTTGCTACAGCCATTGCCTTGAAAGAAGGCCATTGCCATTGCCTTGAAAGAAGGTGGGCGTTGCCCTGGGCGGAACAGCACCTCTTTCGTTATAGAGATATTATTGATCCAAGATCTGGGGTCCTACAGTCCTTCCCCTACCTCTGGGAGAAACACCAACTTCCCTCCCACACCCTCTTTGCGTACCTACAGGTTAAACACTTCGCCCAGTCCATCACCAAAACGCGGGCGTTCTCAAAATGTACTCCATTTGAATCTCTATGTGCAGGGTCCTCTTCCTCCAGGGGCTTGATTTCCGCAATTTACACTTTACTGGGAGAGGAGAAACCAGGTGAGTTCACGAGACACCCTTACATGAGGCGATGGGAGGAGCTGTTGGGAATACCTATTACGGAGGAGCAGTGGGAGAGCATATGGAGGGCGGCTTCAGCGTCCTCCATCTGTTCTACTTACAAGGAAAGTCAATACAAAGTGCTATACCATTGGTATCACACTCCTGAATTCCTACATCGAGTTTTTCCCGACGTCTCCTCCCTCTGCTGGCGCTGTGAGTCTTGAACTGGTTCTCTATTCCATATATTTTGGCAGTGTGGTTGGATCAAACCGTTCTGGAGAAATGTACAGGCTGTGTTGGAGACCCTTCTCCACCGTGCAGTGCCGCTGGATCTGCTGCACTTCCTGCTGGGCCTTCCCCTGTTAGGGCTCCATAGATATGACAAAAAACTGGCCTATCACATGCTGACTGCGGCTAGATGCCTTATAGCCCTCCACTGGAAGCGAAGCACTCAACCTTTAGACCTGGATCTTTACGCCAGAATCAAGGATGTCCAAAAATTGGAATACTTGACTGCCAGGCTGAATAACACATGGAAGCTCCATAACAAGGTGTGGGAAGCATGGGATGAGCTGGAGCGTGCTGGCTGTACTGGGTGAGAGGACCGGGAGTTTTCAGCCCAGTATTTGGAGTTGCGAGACGACGCTGGTATCTAACTAACTTTCTCTCTAACTTCTACGCTATGTACTTCCTTCTTTCTCTGCTCTATACCTTTTCTTTCCTGGGTTCTCTCCTGAGTATTTCTTGTTGTTTTTAATTTTGGTTAACAAGGCCTGGCTGAGGTTCAGAACTCGTTAGAGCTCTTTTCAAATGTGGAACTTGCACAATATTCCTCCAACCCGAGATAGTGGTGCACAGAGACAGTATGTCAGGGCTCAAAATTTCAGGTCCTGAGCTACTAGCCAGGCCTTCGAAGTTACTCGCCACCAGTTGCCCTTCATAACACAAACAAACACACACAGGGCACAACGCACACACAGCACAACACACATACAGCCACAGCACAACGCACAGGACATTACACATACAGCAACAGCACAACGCACAGAGCATTACAATATATGTGATACAAATGCATACCTATGTGTTCTTTCTTCACTAGCGGTAGTCCTCGGATGTCATTATTTGCACACCCTGAAGGGGGTACATGGACTTCATCTCTGCTTCATCAGCTTCTTCAGGGGGGTCCTAGGTGACATTAGGGGTCTTGGAGACCCCTGATGTCTCCATAAAGAGGACCTGTCACCTCTTTTGCTATCACATAGAGGGGTTTCTCAGCCCCCTCTGTGATAGCAATAAAGTTAAGTGAAAAAAAATAGAAAAAAAACTTAAAGTTTCCCCCCCAATTTTTTAAAAGTTACACATAAAAAAGAATTAAAAAACCACAATATTTTTTTAAAAGTCCCCACCCCTACATACACGCATTTAAACATGCGTCAGGTGCGCATACCTGCGAAAACGACGAGTACAACCCTTCAAGCTGGTTGGGGCAGTGCTATGGTTTGGGGCATGTTTTCCTGGCATGCTTTGGGCCTTTTAATTTGTGTGGAACAACGTCTGAATAGCACAACATACCAAAGTATCGTTGCTGATCAAGTTCATCCTATCATGTTGATGGCGTATCCCAATGGAGATGGCTTCTTCCAACAAGACAATGCGCCATGCCACGGTGCTCGTATTGTGCAGGAGTGGTTTCAAGAACATGAGGGAGACTTTACCTTGCTTAGGTGGCCCCCACAATCACCAGATCTCAATCCAATTGAGCATTTGTGGGACTAAGTTGAAAGAGCCATCAGGCAGCTGGTTCCACAACCATCAAATCTCACAGAACTGGACAGTGCTATTCATCAGGCATGGTGTCAGATTCCTCGCATCACCTTTCAACATCTCGTGGAGTCAATGCCAAGAAGAATCGCCGCAGTATTGAAAACAAAAGGTGGCCCAACGAAGTACTGATGGGGTGGTCATAATAATCTGGCCACTCAGCGTAGCATTGTGCATTTTTCAGTTTTTATTCCCAATTTTTTGTATATATTTTGCATAATATATATTTTGTGTTTTTAGATACTAAAATGATACTAATGATGAAAAGTCACAATTAGATGATGAAACCTGACTGGTTATTATTTTAGCAAGCCCCCAAATGTCAGTAGAAAATGATACATATTCTATAGCCTTGAGAAGTAGATCTGTCAATCCTGTGCACATGCAGAAGGAGAGTGTGCCCGGCTAAGAACGGAACATCTCCACCCATTTTGTTCAAATAAACTTATTGCAAGATAGAAAAAAATACACAGCTAATATCCAGAAACAAGATTATCCCTTGCGTTACTATATTTTAGACAAAATAGGGTCTGGGGGTACACTGAAGAAAAATGGGGAGTTAAATAACCCTCATCACTGGTGTCAGTGGCAGTAATACTAACTCCCAAGACTAGTGTCAGTGGGAGCAATAATAAATCCCACCACTAGTGATCATTGCCAGTAATATTACAGCCCCCTCCTTTGATGGTCAGTGACAATAATAATTAACCCCAACCCCTCTTTTATTAGTGGTCAGTGGCAGTAACAATTAGCCCCCCTTTGCTGTTGGTCAGTAGCAGTAACAGTTGCCCCGCCCCCACCCCTCCATTTCATTGTTGGTCATTACAGTAAAATGACCCGTACTGTCAGCTGTTTGTGCATTTTAACAAAAAATGCAAACAAGGAACTTTTGTCGGACTCTAGAACATTTGTTTCACTAGTGACAATAATAACAGAGAACAGATCATACATTGCATTAAACCAAAGGTACACCTCTTTTTGTTAAAATTTTCTGAAAAAGCAAAGAAGCTAGGGGAACCAATACCATGTCATTACGTGACAAAGGGGATATTGTTCCTTGGAACACATGTCTGTCTTTTCATGAAATTTGAAAAAAGAGTTTCCCTTTTTTAGGGGGAAATGGTGTTCTGTTATTCTGCACCTGGTTGGACTGTCTGTGTTGTGCTGCTGCATGCTATTTGACCTTTTTCCAGATTCACTGCTCTCAACTTGCAATACCGGTAGATAGATGTTTTAGTGTGACTCATGGGCAGTGACAAATGTACCCATTCTCTTCATGTTGCTGGAGCACAGCCTATTGTGGTGTCCTGCCTGACTCAGGCAACATGAGACGCACATGCAATGAAGCAATTGCTTCTGTTGTCATGGAAGAGTGAATGACTGTTATTCCATGACACAAATTTGAAAACTTCTTACATTCAATTACCTCTGTCGGTGCTAAATCATTGACATTACCTGCAGCATTTGGGTTTTGTTTAGCCACCCTTAAAAGAAAATGTAATTATTACCAAAATAGAATTGCCTCACTCAAGCCTGAACAGAAGTCCACTAACTGCCACCAGTCATCTTCTCCTAGTTAAAGCCTTCACATGACAACACTAGCCCAAATTGTGATGGCATTCACAGAATTCTAGTCTAGACACCTGTCTCATTCCCTTTATTTAAATTAGTTGGATTAACACGTGATACTGCTTTTTAAACAGTTTTCAAAAAAAGTTTACAAAAAATGTCTACGGTAACTTAATGAAAAAAAAATAGGGTGAGCCCCCCCAAAACCCTTACCAGGTACCAAGCATACAGCCTTCCCCCCTATACAATACCAGGCTACTTGGCCTCAATATTGAGCAGGTACCTTGACATAGTACTCTCTGTTATTCAAAAAAAGGAGTAAATAGTAAAGAAACACACAGGCACCTAAAAAAGTTATTTATTTAAAATCAATAAATAAACAAACATTGTCCCCAGATGTAAATCCAACATCAACCACATAATCCAATGATATACTGTAGATTCAACGTCAATCACGATAAATTACCTTCACATCCAATGGGCCAGTGATGTGGGGGTGAAGCCCTTATCCCCATCAACATGGGAACGAGGTGCTTATCAAAGGGTGTCCTCCTGGCAAGGTACCCTCCCGATGTTGAGGGCATGTGACCTGAGCAAGCTCACAGCTACCTCTTTTCTAGCCAGCCAGGCTGCATGCATGGATAAGGGTCTGTTATGGATTTTCCACACAATTTTTGCTGTGTATTTTGGTAGGGACCTCCTCAAAATCCATACTAGACCCTTATCCAGGTGACTAAGAAAGGAAGTGGCAGGGAACATGTACCAGGCCACACACCCTGCAGAAGGAAATAGAAATGGCGTGATCCTAGATAGGGGTCTGGTATGGATTTTGAGGGGGCTCCATGAAAACAATAAAAAATGGTGTGGGGGCCATTCCGAGAGTAGGGATTCAGGTCTGAAATCTAATTTGGTTCGGGTTTCGGATTCTGCCAAAATCTGAATTTCATTAGTTTCGGATGAGTTTACGTCCGAATATTCGTTACAACTTCCACAGTAAACCATATACAGATATTAATACTAAAGCTGAATCTCCTAGACCCGAATGGCATTCAGGATCTGAATTTATGAATTGCATTCAGGAGCTCCCGAATACCATTCCGGTCGGGGAGCCATATATATATATATATATATACATAGATATACAGTATATTACTAAAGCTGAGACTCCCAGACCCGATTGGCATTTGGGAGCTCCCAAATGCCATTCGGAAATTTGGATAAAGAATGCCATTCGGGTCAAGGTGCCTCAGCTTTAGTATTATATGTATTGTATATACTGCATATGGCTCCCATGTTGCCGTAACGAAAATTCGTGTTCAGACCCATTTGGATGCATTAAACCGAAAAACACATCTGATTAGCCAAAAAAGTCAGATTAAGTTTCGTTTTTGATCCGAAATTCGGAAACAGAAATTTGGATTCGGACACATTTGAAAGCATTTGGATTTGGAAATTCGGATGTGCTGAATTTTGATTCGGAACGAAACGAATCACACATATCTATACCAGACCCTTTTCCTGGCATACAACCTTCCATTAGATGGGAGATGGTTAAAATCAGTGGCGGAACTACCGCCGGTGCAGGCGGTGCGGACGCACACCAGGGCCTCCGGCCTCTAGGGGGCCCAGCACAGTCAAAAATGTCTTAATTTTGCAGTGGAACATTTCATTGTTTTTTTTACTACTCTCTACTAAACCAAATACATATGTAAATCTGATCTTTTCAAATATTCTGCATGAAAACATGCTACAAACTGGGATACAGGACCTCCTAAGTTGCAAAAAAAAATAAAATCAAATCTAACTAAAGAAGAATATTTAATTCAGCATGAATTGTAGTCTACAATATAACTATATTAACTTATTTAGTCATGTGATGTTCTGGGTTATGCAAATAATGATTAGCTACAACAGTGCTTGATAAAAGCTTATTAAGTTCTTTTATCAATGAATTATATCATGTGTATATTTTAAATGTTCTTACTATTCATAAAGCTTAAAATTGAGCTGCTGCCCTTTTATTTAGCAAGAGCTAGTTGAGGTGGTTTAATCTTCTCTGTCAGAACCACGTAGCTTAGAGGAGTCTGAGTTGACGAGGAAGGTCTCTCTTGCAGCTCAAGTCCAAAAACCCCTGGAGGTGGAACAGGTGCACAAGGACAGGAGAGGCACCAGTGCCGGTAGCAGCGAAGTCCAAGGCAAGCCGGATTTGTAACAGTCGAGCAGCGAGGTACCAGGACAGTAGAAAAGGCGTAGTCAGGGACAGGCTGGATCAGCAACTTGCGGGCAGCGAAGTACAGAGCAGCAGGCAGGAGCAGAGCCGTAGCTAGCTCCTTTTGCGCCTGAGGTAAGAACAGAAAATTGTGCCCCCAACAGACGTGTTATGTCACCCGACGCCGCTCAGGCACGGCAATATGTGACGCCATGCTCCACGCCTCCAGAATGGCAGAGGGCGCTGGTGGTCAAATTAAAAAATAGCATAACAATTTGTTTTGTTTGACGAAAACTAATGAAAACATTTTTAGTTTCCGTTTATTTAGTCTTTGCACATGTCTAATAATATGTGTACATGTGTGTGTGTATGGGGGGGTATTTTTTTTTTTTTATTATTATTATTTTTTTTTTAGCGTGGGATCTGGAGAAATATTGGGGGTCTAAATAGACCACTGACATTTCCCTTTTGAAATAGAAAAAGAGATTGAGGACACAGAGTCCTCTGCCCATACAGGCGGGGGAGAGCAGCGGGGATGCGAGGAGAAGCTGTAGCCTGTGCCACTCCTCTTCTCCCTGCCGAGCCGCGGCTGTGTTGGACGCCTGGCACCCCTGTTGCCAATGGCGCCTGTGCTCGCCATGGCAACAGGGGCGAGGGAGCGCAGCCAGGCCGGCCCTGGCTACGTCCCTCTCAGCTGTGCCTGAGGCAAGTGCCTCACTCACCCCATGGTAGCTACAGCCCTGTGCAGGAGCATGGTCAGAAACAAGCAGGCAGAAGTTTAGGGAATCCAGAAGAGCAGTAGAATAGATAGCCAAGCCGGGTCAAACACCAGAAGATCAGAGTCAGGATGCTGGGTTTACAGGTACAGGGAACAGCTGAAGACCAGTCAGCACTGGAGGATAGAATGTCACAGCCTAAATAGCCTATTTAGCGCAAAACTTCGCAATACACCCATGCGCACATCAGCACCCACGCTGTGAGAGGTGCACGCCAACGTGCACACGCCTGCGCAGAGGCGTGCGGCAGTGCACAATTTTGTGAGGCAAACCCTGGAGCTCATATCCATGTACCCAGAAAACTGCTGCTGGGACATGTGGGCAAAGACTGTGCTTATGGGAATTGTGTGTACAGGGCTGTTATACTGTGACCAACAGAGACTGTTGCAATTCC
The DNA here is from genome assembly GCF_000935625.1 of Nanorana parkeri. Classification (NCBI taxonomy): domain Eukaryota; kingdom Metazoa; phylum Chordata; class Amphibia; order Anura; family Dicroglossidae; genus Nanorana; species Nanorana parkeri. The sequence goes on from NW_017307200.1 coordinate 376,275, forward strand.
ACTGTTGCTGTTCCTGTTCTACTGCAGGGAGAGTACTGCTGTGTGCTTGTTGCAGAGAAATCTGCTCTATATGCTAAGCAGTTCCTTTGCTGCTGTGCTGAGTTCACCAGAGATTGTGGTGCTGACCAGCGATCACCAAAGACTGTGCTATAGCTTCTGCATTGCTTTCCTGTGGCCATCCTAGACTGCATCAGCTGGAGATGGTGTTGCCTCTCAGACACTGAGCTACAGCTGGTACTGTGCAGTGTGATCACTGAGGACAGAGGCAGAAACAGAGCCAGCAAGAAAGAAAGAGAGACTGCTGTCAAGGAGACCCTGAAACCCAGGATTGGTAAGAGGCCACCAGGCTGTTTGCATTACTGTCCTCTTAACTGAGTGCTTAATCAAAGGTAAAGGCCCCAATGCTGGCAGGATTTTGGTGGTAGTTTTCACTGGTCAGTGAGCTAGTTAGGGCCTTTTACTTGTAGATAGGTCTCTTGTTAATTGTCCTTGCATCTGACCTGCTATTATGTGAAACTGTATTGCTGTGTTTACTGCCTAATCCACTTCTTGTTTACAGGGCTTTGCAGGTAATAAAGCCCATTGAAACGTTGTAGGTGTACTGTAGGGAATGGGTTCAGCCAGGACGGGTCATCACTGGGGAATGACAGCAGGGCCCATCTATCCAACGGCTACTTCAGGGGTGAGCAAAACACTTGCTATAATAATTTATAAAAATGTACATGGATACATTCTGATTCAAATTAAAAATGACATATTGACATGCATACTGCCTTCCCGATTCCACCCCACACCCTTATGTCTATAATTCTATGGTCCTAGAATGCACCTCTTGGTGATGCTGGAACATTTTTCTTGCTGCTGTTCACACACAGCCTGGCACTGGCGGAACTACCAGGGTCGCAGCGGTCGCCATCACGACCGGGCCCTGGCGTTCCGCCACTTGGGGGGGCCCAGTGAGCAAGAAGAGGGTGAAGAGCGAGAGAGTGCCGCTCCTTCCCTGCCGCACAGCCACAGCAGCATGTATGGGCAGCTGTGCGGCAGGGATGGGAGAGGCTGTCACCAGCAGAATATGCTACAGGCACCGCCGGGCAGCACATTCTGCTGTGTGAGGACCTGACCCTCTTAGCCTCGCCTCCGGGGAGTCGAGGAACAGACAGGGCCCTGCCGGAGCAGGGAGGTAAGTCTGGAGTGGGAAGAGGGGAAGGGGGGGGGGGGGGGGGCGGGGGAAAGTGTGTATATGTGTGTGTGTGTGGGGGGAAGGGGGTGTAGTGGGATTCTGTAGTGCTGACTATTATAATGTATTGCTGGGACTTGCAGTGGCATTCTACATTGCTGTATGATGATTATACAGCAATGCAGAATAGTTCCAACTAAGTAGGACTAGCAATGCATCATGGTATGGGGTGGGTGGGGGTGCTGGTGTATTGGTATTCTGCATACCTGACTGGGACTTGTAGTCCTGCATAGCTGCTGGTATTCTGTGTTGATGTATGATGATTATACAGCAATGCAGATTAGCAACAACTATGTAGGACTACAAATCCCTGCAATGTATTATATTTTTAAGTAGGGATGCAGTGCCAATACTGGACATTTTCACAAGTACTTATACTCATGAAAATGCTCCGATACTAAACGCAGATACCGGTGTTCTGTCGAGAATGCTGATGTAGTCGAATTTGTCGACCTCAGCATCTGCGCTTGTGCACAGACCAATATTATCGAGGAAACCGGGATTTATTCACAACGTATTTCGTTTAAATTATTAATTGTGACCGTTAATAATATTCCATCATTTACTGCCATCCATCATTCACTGCCATGGACGGCATATTATTAACAGTCACAATTAACTATTACAAATGAATAATTTGTAAATAAATGCCAGTTTCCTCGGTATTTCCGTCTGTACGATACTGGGTCAGCGTTCTCGACAGAACACCGGCACTGAAATTTTAAACAAGCGGCTGCCCGAGGTCCTGCGCTTGCTGGGGACCTCGGCAGCCTTCCTGTAAGTCATGAGGTGCCATGGCGGTTGGAAGGGGGCCTTCATGGCTTCTTGCACCGGGCCCTGAAGGTTCTAGTTACGCCTCTGCAGCCTGGTGTTAAAATGCCAGTGCTAAGATATTTCTCACATCGAGCAATCAGACTCAAAGCTGATTTAGAAGATCTAGAGAGAGATATCATAAAGGTAGACGTTACACTTACTCCAACGCTGCAGCTTTATTCTTTCTGTAGACTAATTTACTCTCTTGATTCTATGAGGGCCTTTTAAAATTATAATTTTAAAGTTCTTTCATTACAACTAATTTTGTCATTAGTGCCAGTATATACTATGGTAACTGGGTCATCTATAGCCTTACCCCAAAAAACTTTCAATTTGATCCGCAATTTGCTGAACCCAATCACACAGGAGACAACAAGTTGTTCAGCAATCATGAACATGACAATATTCTTAAACCATATGTTTTTCTAATAATAGAAGTTCCTACCACTACTGCCTGTCTGGCCTTTACTCTAATCTGATTTGTTTTTTTGCAGTCATGAAAACCCCTGTGCATATATTTTTTTTTCATATGTAATAAAATGTTTATGTAACCATATATTTAATATGTGCACAAAACACAATATTACAGAACTAAAATACAATCTTATATTTACAGACAAAAATGTATGAAAGGAAAGGAATTGCACTGGAAATTCAAGAACAGTGACCTAGTAATGTAACCTTTTACATTTATCTTTATGTGCCAAATTCCCTAAGGGCCATGTTATCTCATATTTAATCAGGAAAATCATTTTCTGCACCTCCGTCTTTTATGACATTGTAGAACCAAAATGGTCTTTTTCATTAAACATAATAAATATATTTCATACTTGTGGTATATTAAATATCATAATCCTCAATGAGTGACATGCAAGTAAATGACTAATGGGATAGCTTAGCAGTGAACTTAGATTATGTTACCATGTCAGTTCTAGTGACCTTGCACCTTTTATCCTACCTAACTTGGCTTCAAGGATTGCAATTATACTGCACAATTATCGAAGTATCAAGCTAGTAGGATGTTTGAAAACACAGAATATTAAAAAGTTTAGGATTTTTTCAACCTTTCTATGGAGAGACACTCCTCTCAGTGATATCTTGGTCTGGGTTTCAAATACTGTTCCCTCAGCTGCTGGTTATAAGCTCTCTAGATCATGATTGCATTTGAAAGTATAGATCAGGGATAAAAACACACAAATGTAGGGTCCGCATTGCTGCACTTTTCCTCAATGAGAAGGTAGCTAGGAGCTACAGAATGGGTCAAGGTTGAGGACCCTGTCTCATGATGTTCCCTAGTGGTACAAGTTTCAGTTTACCTCATAATATGATGGGGCTTGTTTATGACCTTTTAACTCACATCGCATGACTATAATCCTGCTATGATTTTGCTTTTATCTTATTTGCATGGGGAATAGAACTCTAATATGAAGTGTCTGTAAGAAAATCTGCCCGTGCTGGCCATTGCAGCCACATTCACATTCTATATTTGGTTACTTCAAACATGAAAGGGTGCCTTTGTCTGTAGCAGTTCTTCGTTTAATCTCATAAATTAAGTATGAAAGAGATAACACTAGGAAGGTTGAGATGGTGTTTTCTAGCCGTGACTTCTGTCTAAGCCTAAATTAAACCCCACCCTGTCCTTCATCTATCAAATGCCAGGATCTCAGTGACCAGTAGAGACTGTGACATTTAACAACAGAATGATTGTGGGAAAAGTTTAAAGCTAACCGCCAGACAAACAGTTAAATAAACAAATTACATAGGAATATAGGAGCTGCTGTACCTGCAAAATGATATGCATTTCTGTCCATCTAATTCTAAGGGGTCTATTCACGAAGCTGCCGAAGGATCTAGCCTTAGCTTCGGCTGATCTTTCGGGTAGCTTCGGCCCCAGAACCCCTTCGGATCAGTCGGCCGTGCGGCTCAGTCAAGCCGGAGGCATATGCTTCGGCTCGACTGAGCCGAGGTGAAAGCTAAAGCTGGCCGAACGGCCGGCCACTGGCCGGCAGCCTGCTACTGACTGCTGGGCGGAGCCAGTCGTCATCTCACGGCTGGCTCCGGCCACTTGCACAGACAGATCAGCGTCCCTGGTTACCAGGTAACCAGGGACACTGATCTCCAGACAGCCCAACTCTCCCGGACGCTCCGGGAGTCTCCTGCAATTAGATAGCGGCTCCTGGCCGCCCGGGAGAGAAACACTTTCTCCCAGAAAGGTTTACTCTGCTTGATCGAGCAGAGTAAACCTTTCCCTGCTCTGTTTTCTTCTTCTGGCATCGGAGCCGTTGGCTGCCGTCAGAATAAAAAAAAAATCACTGTAGGAATGCATAGCTAGATTCCTATTGGCTATTTCAATTTGCAATAGCCAATAGCAAAGTAGCTATTGCACCGACCCACTGCTGCTGTCAATCAGCAGAGGGGACCTGAAGTTCTCCATCAGGTCCCCTCTAGTGATTGACAGCAGCAGAGGGTGGATGCAATAGCTAGTTTGCTATTGGCTATTGCAAAGTGAAATAGCCAATAGGAATCTAGCTGTGCATTCCTATGGTGATTTTTATTTTGTATTTCTTTTTATTCTGATGGCAGCAGAACTGCCCGGCCAATAGAAAACAGTTGGGCGGAGCTAGCTGTCACTTCTAGCTCCACCCAATCATTTTTTATTTTATGTTTTACTACTTTTTTAACTGTTTTTCTATTCTGCTCGGTACCATAGATGTACCGAGCAGAATAGCCGAGCCGAATGCCGCTCGGCCACGTGGAAGGTATGGCTTTTTGGATGCAAAGCCACAGAAAAAGCCAAACCTACATTCACAGACACCTACAGTCATCCAGAGAAAGGTAATTGAGGTTACCCTTTATGTAGAGTCTTCCATGAAGGGCAGCCAAGCCTAATCCCTAAATTTCAGTGGGATCCTCGCCAAATTTAATAAATTAATCTCTTCCTTCTAACTGGGACTTGGAAAGGCCAGTGGGTCATTAAAGGCAGTACGTACAATCCTCTTTTCAATTAGCATTCTTGAAAGCAACCTGATCTCTTCTGCTGTCACTTGTCACTGCTGAAGTACTTTCAGACATGAGGCAACATATGCCAGGAGCTTACCATGCTTGGCCTTCAGACTCTTTATTGAACCAGCACTCTCCCAAGTGAGCAGAAAGGGTTTAAACCACATCTGAAATGTACCTACTGAGGTAGATTCTCTTACCAAAATTGTATTTTAGAAACAACAAAAAGAAAATTACCAGA
>NW_017307200.1:381586-394329 GCF_000935625.1 Nanorana parkeri
CAGTTGTAGACGCTAGCATAGAGAGGAGCTGGCAAAATTCAGACAAAGCTGATATTACAAGATAAAAGGAATTGTTTTAATCAGGTCAACTTTTTTTTCTCAGGGATACTCTTCACCTTTTCCAGCCTGCTACCTTGGCATTGGTATCATCTAGCTTAATTTTTTTTTTGGGGGGGGGGGCTCTGGGAAGGCATCCAGAAGATCGAAGCCCTCACTATACAAACTTATGCTTTATTAAAAGTAACTTGTCACAAGGAAGTGGTTCTTTTGAAGACTTCCCTATGGAATTGAAAAGCTGCCCAACTCTGTGAACAGCGTTCAGTAACCTATGTTATAGGAGACCCCAATGTGAAATACTATGTTAAAACTTGCCCACCCCCTCCCACACATTCCTATTAGAAAGTAGGACATTCCATGAAAATGTTTGGCCGATAGAAACATTTGTAGGTGGAAGGAAGTGTACATGCTTAACTGCCAGGAGGTATCAGAGCTTTACCTGAGCAGCCCAACATTCTGGTAGAAGGCAGTGGATGCCCAGGTTTCTGCTCTTCATACCTGCCAACAGTTTGTTTTTTGGAAACATGACAGACACTTTAATTTCTTCCTGATTGAAACTATAAAATACACTATAAAATAAAAATAATCCAGACTCATAAATGTGTGAAAAATAAAATCTTCACTGGCAAAGCGATTTTCAGCTGTTTTTCATTCCACTAAAAGATTAATCTGACTACAACACAGTATGAGAAATTAACCTGTCATTTGGTGTTGACGCCTCCTTAGAGAAACTGTGCACATCTATTAGTGGCAGTTCAGTCAAGGCAAACTGTATCTGTAGTGTTTAGGTGTTGAATGACAAATGGCTAAATCTTTGAAAGTTCTTTAGCAGCCTTTAAAAGATTTGGACATCCTGTGTTGTAAAGTGACATTTACTGCAAATGTATTGTGTTAAGTGAGCTGTGTCCCATTTACATAGTGTTTGCTCATATTTATAGTTCATGCCTTTAATGTCAGCAGCTTTCACCACAAAACATTTTTTTATATTCATGGGTCGTTTCTAGAAAGCCTTTGCTTTTCATGCTTTGTATTTTACAATTACACAGTTCCATTTTTTTGGATGTCTGCACATAGTTCCTAATGCAAAACTGTACAAAGGAGTTAAGGGTATTGTGTTAGCATAGTTTACATTACATGTCTACATACATCAGTATGGTTGATTTGCAACAGATTTTTTTAAATCAGCATAGTGTAGAACAGTCTTGCAAAATAGAAATCTGTACAATAGAGGGACTGGCAACCAATGAAGCTATGCAGCCAAGGGAGAGATGAGCTGCAGGGAGGTTGCAATGCCCTGCTGACTGGCTTAACAAGGCCACTGGCCAGAGGTACATACATATTACAATAAGGTCTAGAGCAGTGATGGCGAACCTTTTTGAACCCGAGTGCCCAAACTGCGATGCAAAATCAATGTATTTATCTCAAAGTGCCAGCGCTGAAAATAAGTTTAGTATTGCAGTTTGGGTGCTCGGGTTTAAGAAACGTTCAACAACACTGCCTTACGGCCTTGTACGGCTCTCACAGGGGACCCGAACGTCCCGGATCGCCTCTGTAGTCGGGCCGGTCACAATCAGGCAGCGGTGGTGACTTCTAAACAGGCAGATTATATTAAACAAAATAGTTAGCGCTGGGAGTAGGTATGTCGGCACCAGCCGCAACAATGTATGTATAGATGTAAAATGGAAGGCTTGTGTGTTGCGCTCGCTTCAAAATCTATTTGGTTTGTCCGTGATATATCATCAAAACAATATTTTATATAAGTCGATGTGGTAAAAGGTGATAATGAAATTAAATGAACACAATCTGTATAAAAACTAATGTGTATATACTAAATGTGAATATGTGACTGAAAAAACTGAGTCATGGCTTTTAAGCGAAAGTGACTTGAAAAGTATCAAAAAGTGCCAAATGGCCGTATCTAGTACAAACTCTGAACCCAAAGGCGCAAAGTGAAATTGGAGCAAAAAAAATGTGGATTGTGGACTGGCGTCTAAATGAAATCTACCTATGAATTATTGTGCCAGACAATAAAACAGTGAGATGGTGATCTAGAGCAGAACTACAAGTTGTCCATCATATTTGAAAGATGTAATTACATACAAACAATCTACGGTAGTGGAGCGGAGCCACTCAAGGTGGAAGATGAGTGAATCCTTGACTCAAAAGGAAAAAATATGTTTTTCGACAAAAAACGATAAGCGATAAAACGATAAGCGATAATGGGAAACAACAAATCGATGTCAGTGGAGCGGAGCCACTCAAACCATAACCGTTCTAAACGAGAGGCATAAAAAGAAAAAAACATAAAGATTAAATATATATGAATTACTAACAGAGTCTCATCTATAGTCTACTTCTCTGTTATTGGAAATGTTAGTTGGATTCAGGAAAGCAAAAATAGTAACAGTAGTGAGGCTGCAGTCTAAATGTTTATATGCTCCGGCACGGAGCTGCTGCAGTAAGTTGATGGTTGCTTCTCCTCCACAATTAACCAGTCATTCGCCGCTGTAGTGGCGGCTGAACCAGCCCACCAGGTGAAATAGATGGCGGGATCAGACAGTATAATATAGAGGGAAGAAAAGGAGAAAAAGAATCCTAAGTGTAGTTGTTTAGACAAATGTATTGAACGCAAGAAGGTTCACACTTACAGGATATTAGATGGTTCAAAACATTTAAGTGTAAAGGACACTCAACCTAGTAGAATCACCGGATAATTTTTGCGTGACCTGTCAGTCACTGGATACAGTGCAAACACTGTATACAGTGCACACACTGTGTATACTTACTGTGGATACAGCGCACACACTGGATACAGTGCACACACTGTGTATACTTGCACACTGTAAGGTAGGAGCACTGTGCTGGCAGGGCCCAGCATAGATTATGCACAAGTCCTGCACAGCCCCCCACAGATCCTGCAGAGACCCCCTTAGACCCTGCAGTCTGCCAGATCTCAGGGGGGCTGTGCAGGATCTGTGGGGGGCTGTGCAGGACTTGTGCATAATCTATGCTGGGCCCTGCCAGCACAGTGCTCCTACCTTACACGGGAAGCCCAGCCTTCACTGCTGCCTTGGCGCCCAATCGTCTCAGCCTCGCCTCTCGACTGGCCCCTTGGCGACGCCTCCTCCATCGCGGCCTCTGCCTTTGCCTCCTGTCTTCAAAGGCCTCTTCCATCTCCCCCTGTCTCCGCCCCCTGTCTCATGCCGCTCCGCCCCGTCTCCTCTTTCATCTCCGCCCCCATCTTCCTCTGTCTCCACCCCTGCCGCTCCGTCCCCCTTCTCCTCCTGCTCGCTCGCCCGCTGATTTCTTTAGAAGCCGATTTCATTAGACAGTGTCAATGTGGGCTTGCGTGCCAGCAGAAAGGGCTTCCTGTGTGTCCCCGAAACGTCGCACTAAGTGTGTTATTTTGCTTTTGATGTACGTCAATAAATAGACGTAATCGATTTATTATTGGAGTGCCGGTGTCTATTTCTTTTCTGCATTACTTTGACGGTGGCCATCCGTCGACTACTGAGCACCCAGGATACTTTGTTGGACGTGCGGTCAGGAGTGCAATGGGTACATGGACTGTAAGCTGCCAGCAGAAAGGGCCTCGCGTGCCCTCCCTGGCACGCGTGCCATAGGTTCGCCACCACTGGTCTAGAGCATGGTTTTATTCTAGTTAAAGTCATAAAACAGTAAATATGTATGCATTTAATTATACTTTGGCTTGGACTGACACACTCAAAATTCTAGTTAATATTTAAGAAACTTAATAGATTTCTTAATTATTTTCCCTTTTGAAATCATCTAATATTAGCTATCCAACAATTATGAATTAATAACATTTTAACAAATGCTCTTCCCTTTTGTACTCATAAAAATCTCCTGCTTTAAGAATAAAGTTGTAGTTGTAAAGAATAAAGTAAAGTATGGCGTTTTGTATATTTGTTTCTCAACTGAGGTATTCAAGGATTATGAGAGTATTATATAAAAATCTTGGCAGTGTATAATAAACTGCATGCTGAGGCTCCAAGGATGCTGTATTAGTGACTGCCAACTTGCTGAATGACATGTCATTTGTGAGTAATAGGTTTATTCTGTATTCGGAAGAAACAGTGGATAAACACATACACTGAACATATATGCACATTTTAGAAGGAAGTTATTACTAGTGAGCAGCTCTAATAAGGCTACCAGTAATAATGTGGAAAGTGCAATATCTATTAGCAATAAGTCAAAAAATGGCACTGATCTGACTACACTACACTGAAATCTGATTGCATGCTAAGACAGAAGAAAATGTGTATTGCTGGTATTTGGCCTGCAGCACAAGGGTTCGGTGAGCATTATAAATAGCATTAGCCTATCTACACTTTATAATGTCTCACAGAAGTGGACCTACAGTTATAATAAATAAATGCAGGTACTGGTAATTAAGATGTGGAGTCCAATCATGCCTTGATGCCATGATTGGTCAGGAGGCCAGGCTACATCGCAGTGTCATGAACGAAGTGAAGCCGGTGTTCTTTCGATAGAACACTGGCTTTCCCGGAAAACAAGAAGCCGGTATTAGTATTGGCGAGTACAAAAAAAAATATCAGTTTTTGTACTCGATACCGAAAAAACGGTATCAGTGTATCCCTAATTTCTGGGGCTCAGAGACTTCATGCTTCTTCAGGGCTTAATCATAATTAAAGACTCAAAGCTGGCACAAATCAACAAGAGTTAATTATTTACTGTATAAAGTTTAGCCAAATTCAGCCAATCAGCAAAACCAGTGGACTCAAGTTGCATTCTGTTGTTTCCCTCCAGCTCCAAAAAGGCTATGTAGGGAAGAAAGGAATGGGGGTTGCTAGGACCAAACAGAGATACATTTTTAAAAAAGTCGTAAAGCAAAAAAAAGTGGCACTTTTCTCGGAGAGGTGATGACTACAAGGATTACCACCTTGTAGGTGAGAGCAGCAACAGGAATGTCTCTAATTGGTTTTAAAAAGTCAGTATCTGAAACACAAAAAGAACCAGATTGAGATCCCTCAGAGTCCTAGGGAAACAAACAGAGGTATCTTCATGGGATATTCACTGTACAAAGGTCTTCGTCAAGGAGTGATAGGTCACTGACCTTTGACAAACGCTGGTCCAGACCCAGTCACTATCTCTCCTGCCATCATTAGTTTTTATGTTTTGTTTTTGCTTTTTTTAACATTATTTACAGATTTACCTTATATATTGTATATATACACTGAGTTGACAGATTATTATGATCACCCCATCAGTACTTCGTTGGGCCACGAGATAACTCCACGAGATTACTTTGTTGGGCTGCCTCGTGACTCCACAAGATGTTGAAAGGTGATGCGAAGAATCTGACACTGCACTGTTGCCCTTCTGTTGTCTTGTACCAGTCTTGCCACTCTCCGTCTCGCTGACAGCCACAATTCGAACGTTCAGACCCAGATTTTTGGCTGACAGTCCAGTCTTTAAACACTTTAACAATGAGCCCCTCTTGAACATTTAACGAATTCTGCTGTTTTGCTGATACTCGCTCCATGGCTCGCGCCAACAATCATCCTACTTTCAAAGGCTGTTAAATCGCGTTGTTTACCCATATCTTCAGAAAAAAATCATGTCTACTGTCGTGGTAAACAACCTGCTTCCCTATTTATAATGGTCTGGCCCTCTAGCAACTTCAGAGCAAAATTATAGTTAATTATAGCTAATTTGCCTACAAATGTCAGGTGGTCATAATAATCTGGCCACTCAGTGTATATCATATATATTTATATGTTATTTTTTTCATCTTGCAAGGCTGTCTCTGCCCTTGTGAAGCAAACATGGGCGGGATGACAAGGCTGTAACTAAAATGCCTTGGACTACTGGACAGTAAGGCTGGAAAACTGGCTGGAGGTGGCCCAACATGAACTTGAGATACTAGTCTGCCCTGCTGCACATGTCATGTCCAAAACCTTCAGTGGAGTAATTTGGGGAGGATTTGTGACTGAAGCTGAAGTTGTTTTTAATAACCTGGGATGAGGGTGTGCAATGTTTTGGATACACAGTGTTTTTCCTTTTTTTCTTTGAAGGATGCAGTGAGGTGCTGCGAAAAAGGCAGCTCTTGAACAGACTGCCACCAACAACTGCCTGATACGCTCTAAAGTTATAATGATAACTCTGTATGAGAAATGGGCTATTTTATGCAATGGCTCAGTTTGACCATGTAGGTCACATTTACATGGTTGTGTATTGTGTACATTTACAGCACTGCCCAAATCCTGAATGTTGGGTGCATTTTGCATGCACAAACAAAACAAAAAAACAGCTATCAGCCTCATCACACTGAAACTGCACTCTGAAAGCCACAATTTATATGTAAATGTGAAGGAACTCTATCAGGTTAAACCAAACTGAAGTAATTTACTGTTTATCCCACAGGGTATGTTGGTAGTACAATAAATCATAAAATAAATACATGCCAACCACTGCATGTACACAAAATGAATATTAAAATGTTTTTTTTAAAGTTAAGTAGGGAAATACTAGGACCCCTGTTAGCTTTATATTATTGTCTGTTTCTCTGTTAAAGATTTTCCCTCACTTCCTGTCTGAAAAAACATTATCCCCAGAACAGGAGGTGAGGAGACTGTCTCCGGACAGCAGGAAAAATTGTCCGTGGTTTAAACTATCCATAACTTTAAAAAAAGTTTTGAGAATAATACACTTTCAGGCTTCATTCACACTGGTAAGAGCTAGCCCGTACAGATCCGTGCGGCGTACACGGCCGTATCGGGCCGCTCCCGGGAAGGACAGGTGCTGCGTGTGATTGTACGCAGCAGCCTGTACTTCTCTATGGGAGAAGTACAGCTCACCCGAAATGCACATCCGTGCTGGTGCGGTTGTCCGTGCACGGACGCAGACAGAATCCATCCTGTCTGCATACTAGTACGGACACCCGCACAGATGTGCAGCACGGGTGAGCATACGACCGTGTACTCCCATAGAGAAGAACAGGCTGCTGAGTGCAATCACTGATCTGTATGGGCCGGATCTTACCAGTGTAAATGAGGCCTAAGTCTTTTTACAAGTGCAATTGCTAAAACCATTACCTAAGGCTTATACGCATTACTATCAGCCCAGCTTTGTGACCAGGGCCACAGACAAAGCAATTAATTTGATTCCATGCAGATGGCTGTCTCTCAACACAAATACGAGTAACAGAAGTCAATGCAGAAGATACCTTAACCCTTTCGCTGCCAAGCCCTCCGGAACATTTTTCAAATCAGCTGGCCAAGGCATTTTTGCATTTTCTGCAATTTTTTCCTATTGATTTGATAAGCTGGCCTGCTGGAAGCACTTTTGTAGCACCGTACGCCGTACGTCCTTGGCAGCGAAAGGGTTAATCTGTACCCTAGGTATCACGTACCTGTGCGGAGACTGGATGTAGGAGGAGGCTTCCCTTGCAGCCCGTGTCCTAGAGACTCTGGTATTGGGGACAGAGTCATTATAGACAGTGAGTGGCAGGAGGGCCAGAGGCGGTTCCACCGTGCAGGCCACTCCTTGGTTTTGCGGCAGGGTCTTTTAAATCTTAATATCCGAGGTCAACAGGCCGAGGTCACTCCGAGCAGGCAGAGCAAGTACAAAAGGAGAAGGCGTAGGCAGTCCAGTGAAGCAATCCGAGGTCAAGGGTATAGGCAAACAAGAATGGTCACAGTTCCGAGGTCAAAGGCAGGCTGCAGGCAAACAAGGTCAAAGTCAATCCGGGTCGATAATCAATGGTACTGGAAACAAGGATCAGGAGACGTCAGGGCGGTTGGAGAGACAATCCAGCAATGAGTACGTGTGGAGTCTGGGTTTAAACAGTGAAGGAAATGATTTGGATAGCATCACTTCCTGTGAGTCTTTTGGAGAGTGTCACTTCCTGTGAGTCTTTTGGAGAGTGTCACTTCCTGTGAGCCTTTTGGATAGCATCACTTCCTGTGAGTCTTTTGGAGATTGTTCTTCCGCGGACAGTCCTTGGCGCGCGCATGCGCACAGGCCCATTACGGGAACCACGGGTTGGCGCATGCGCAGAAGCAGCAGGCCTCTGACACTAGGTGTTATACAAAACTTCAGTGCATTGCATACAGGTGAAACTCGAATAATTAGAATATCGTGCAAAAGTAATTGCAGTAAGTGCTGCAAAAGGGGCCCAAACCAAGTACTGAGTACATATGCATGCTTGTACTTTTCAGAGGTCCGATATTGTTCTATGTACAATCCTTGTTTTATTGATTGCATGTAATAATCTACTTTTTTGAGGTTGTGGATTTGGGGTTCTTGGGGTTTTCATGAGCTGTAAGCCATAATCATCACAATTATGACAAATCACGGCTTGAATTATCTTGCTTTGCATGTAATTAGTCTATCTCATATATTAGTTTCACCTTTTAAGTTGCATTAGTGAAATAAATGAACTTTGCACGATATTCTAATTATTCGAGTTTCACCTGTATATGCTATAAATGAACCTTGCTTGGAGGAAATGGGGCACAGCTTCTTCAAGACCAGTTCTCTGGGTTATCCTACACTAACACATGCCTACATGTCCAGACATGACCCAAATCATCCAGGCCTGTAGTGTCCCTTCTGGCTAGAAGCTCCCTGTAAATTAAGTATTTCCTTGGCTGGAGGGTAAATCTGTCCATAGAAGGGATATTTTAATATTTTAGTGTGCTGTTAAAATATTTTACTGTCCCTAATTTATCTTCCAGAACAGTCCTGTATGTAAACTCTCCAGCTCTATGGGTTTGGGTTAGTACATGCATGTACGTAGAGATGGGTGTTTTTGAATTTATTTATCTTTTATTGTTTTAAAACTTTTTTAACTTAACTTTAGTGCTACATGTATTGACAGTAGTTATAGCATATTGGAGGTGACAGGTTCTCTTTATGAGATATTAGGGGTCTATTAGATTAATCAAGGATAGGTGATGCTTGATCAACTTCATCCCCGTCCACAGCTGAATGACAGTTCTGAAACCAGAAGTGATAAAATCATCATTGCTTCCATGTTAACTCCATTGAGGGGGATCAGGCAATGGATATTGGCTGGTCTTCCTCTCCTCAAGCAGCCCACACCCGCCATGCCAGTCCCGGGCTTGCAGTAGGGCCATCAGTGTCTGTGTTACATGGCAGGGGGTCAGACGGGGGATACATTTGACAGCCCTTGGAAGTGATCATTTAGTGGAAGAAGCATAACCGCTGCTAAATTACTCCTGCCAGCTTCTATTTGTAAACAAAAAAGCCAGAGATCCTGGTTGACATCATTGACCAAATATGGTCAATGGTCAACATTGTTGGGTGGCACTCACTGTGATTAACGTGGAACTACATTGCTGGACAAAGTGATTGATGTTGGATTTACATCATGGGCCATTTATTATTTTGTCTATTTTTATTTTTCTATAAATTAGTTTTTTTGGTTGCTATTTTTTGTGATAAAGCAACAAGAACTGTGTACTCCTACTCATTCACATGGGGGGAAGATATCTGGAGGCCCCTTGTTCTAAAGGGGGCTTCAAGTTTCCAATATTCTTGCCCCATAGACCCCCACATTCCCTTTGGAGGACAGGATGTGGGGATGAGGCTGTTGTCCCCTCAACATGAGGACAAGGGGGCTTTGCCGCCCCCTTGCAAGTTACCCTCCCAATGCTGATGTAATGTGGGCTGGTTTGGTTCAAGAGGGGGACTGCATGCTTGCGGTCCCCCAGTTCTTAGCCATCTAAGCTGCATGGCTGGATAAGGGTTCTTTCTTAACCTTTAGAGGTACCCTACACATATTTTTTTTTAAATAGTGTGCTGACCCTTTAGGAGAAAAACAATGACGTGGGGTTCCTTTAAAGACCCTTATCCAAGCATTAATCCTGGCTTACCAGGAAAGGGGTGGCAGTGAGCTTGAGCCCCACCTCTTGAACAATACCAGGCCCATGCCTTTAACATTGGGAGGGTACCTTGCAAGGGGTGTGTGGGGAGGCAAAGCTTCTCCTCTGACAAGTCACCTTGTCCCCATGCTGAGAGGAAAAGGGCCTCATCCCCGCATCCTTTTACCCCAAAATAGTTGTGGGGGGGACTTATCAGAAACTGGATGCTGCCTCTAAATTAGGGGCTCCCCAGATATCCACTCCCACGCACGTGAATGGGTGTGAGGCACTATATGTCCCTTGTTACTCATTCACATAAAAAAATTAAAGAAGTAACCAAAAACAACCACAGTGACAAAAATTCTAGTTCAGTAGCCTCTAATACTAATATAACTCATTCAAATGTATACTTACTTGAGCCATCCTGGGCGGAAATTAGTAGAAAAACCACCTTGTCCTTTGCACCAAGAACAAGCAGCACTGGGTTCCTATTGTGAAAACTGATAAGAGAAATATGTTGCTATATAAAAAACCTTGTCAACATATCAGTGGTAGTTATTTAAAGCAACATTTTAGTTGTGTGCATTTTACAGAAATTGTGGAAAATAAAAGTTTAAATATTGTTAGAAATCATTTGTGATGCCTTACACTGTAAAACTCCATCCACACATAACACAAAACTAGTCCCAAATAGCAGCCATTTGCCACTTATGCTTAGGGTTTATTATAAAATGCTTCAAGTGCTGGAACCATTGGTTCACTTAAGCTGTGCACAAGAAGAATGCTTATTAAGTGTACAAATGATCTGCCTTCAAGGCATGCACATAGTTTTTGTCCTTAAACAATTCCAGTTATCTTCTTGTTTGGTTCATGTGACTGATTCCCTATGCATAAACTTCTCATATAAATTTATTGCTATTCCCAGCTTTTGTTCTCCTGAAACGGTGCACATTTCAACATATATAAGCATAACCTCCTCTCCTTCTTGTTATACAGTTTGCATTCAGTGATGATGAATTGTAAAACATAAGCAGTCCCACATGACAGTGCCCAGGGGTATATCAGGGGACATTTTGTTGGAATGCAAATTAGGGACTTTTTTCAAGATGTCTGTGTTTTTTGGTGGAATTGGTACAAAGGGTTAATAATTTACCCCTGTATCTATAACCTGCTGTGTCTTTCAGTGTGTGTATAGTCAGGATACACATATACAGGCACACTTCCTCAGGAGGTTATAGTCAAGATACTTACACCCTCCTGAGGAAGTGGAACACTTCAGCCACAAACCGTATTGAGATGGTGTATTTTACATGCCTACCTGTGATCCAATAAAAAAACACCTTTTTGATGATTCATGCTGATGATCTTGGTCTTTATCTCGGGTGCTTCTGCTATTACCATTTTTTGGGACCTTGTTTCTTTCCTGCTGTTATATTGGGACACCTCAGCTACCAAGTTTGGAGCAACCCAAAACGTACCGTGACAAGCATCGACCAGACCAAAGACTGGACGCGAACCTAGACGATAATGAATACAACGATATTAAGTACTGTCCCAGCATGGGGACAGAAGTATTCCCTGCACACTCTTAAAACCTGGTTGCATTATATCCCCTATGCAATATCCCGCAACCAACCTCCAGGAATATTGAGTCTCCTACTGATGTTCACTGAAATTGTTTCCCTACCACCCACCTAACTACTACACTGAATTGTCTCTTTACTGGGACTTCTCTCCTCAGTTTTTCTCCTTCCATTTTTTTGGGAGTTCTCTCCTATCAAACCTGATGATGTTAGCCACTCGCCCCCCAGCTGCACTCCTGTGACAGATGGCAAATGACAGATCCCCAACACTGCAGAAATGTATACACAAGGACAGGGATCCCAGTTGATGTCATTGACCAAATAGGGTCATAACCATGTATTTGGTCTCCTGAGATCCCCAGTTGTTTTTTACATTTCAGCAGCTGCGGATTCGGCAGGGTGAACTGGCCAATTTTGAAGAACTACGAACAGGCTGGGTTTTGGTAATCCTGAACCACAACCCGATCTCATTCCTAGTTGTTGCTGCGGGACAACAAAGTTGCCCCATTATTATATAAAACTTTTATTTCACTTCTTTACTTTATTGACCCTACGCATTTCCCTGAAGCAGCTTCCACTTGCACTAGAATCTGGGTGCTGTATAATTTCTGTGCAGAACGTATAATCTTGCAAGGCAGAGAAAATGTCTGGAAGTCGTGTGAACGGCTCCTTAGCACCCAGCAGGATAGAGGTTAAGTGTCTGAAGGAGGTTAAATGTCAGAGCACCTATTAGGAGTTAAGTGTTAGGGTTAATATGTTAGGGTAAATGAGGGATTACATGTTAAGGGGCAGGTTAAGGGTTTCAAGTTGGGGAGAAGTTAAGAATTAAGGGCTCATTTAAGGGTTTATATGAAGTATTTGGTAAGGAAAGTGTCCTTTAGTGTAGAGAATACGTAAGGCCTAACTCCCGGCATAAGTAAAATATATAACAATGTCAAACCAGCCCCAGCCCCTGTCTTGCAGACAGTATAATGTCCTCATTTTAATATTGGATAATCAATTACAGGGGAATATTTATCCCCCTTCCACGGTCACAGTCTTCCTCCTTGCAGTTCTTGGTCTTGTTGCCGGCGCTATCATTACTGTCATCACATAGATGCAGGACCAATGACTACCACTGGTAAGAAAGCCCATATTCCAACACTGGAGGCTCTGTAGGACTGTGAGTATAGAAGTGGGTATTCCTCTTTATTAGCTCTTCCCCTATTACATCAAGAAATACAATTTG
>NW_017307200.1:394406-394854 GCF_000935625.1 Nanorana parkeri
TGTATTACGATTGTACTATAGACGTTTCAAAAATTCCATGCATGGAAGGTGGGCAAGTGTTTTTTCTGCAGTTGTCATCTACACAGTAATTATTTTTCTTTTTCTCTTTTCAAATTTTGTTAAAGAACTGGCTTCTGAAAAGCTTTCTTGTTGCAGAATGGTGATTTATAGAAGCACTGGGCTGGAGAAAAAGCTCATAAAAACATAGTTGCCTACTCAGTAGCACCCACTGCATGGTCTGTAAATGTGGATATGCTGTGGATATGACCATAATGTGCTGGTAGCTGCAGCGTTCTATCGTACAGGAGTTTCTGCACACAATGGCCACCTGGGAAAGTGAAAAATATATGGCAACTGAAGTTTCCCTTTGTCCCTGGCACTGGAAGACTTACTCCAAAAACAGCCAATTCCAGCCTCCTGGTGCTCAGAACAAATGAATGTACTAGCT
>NW_017307200.1:394867-396398 GCF_000935625.1 Nanorana parkeri
AACTAGAATAAGGTGCTCTTATTTTTCATCCTTTATGAATAGATTTTGCCAGTGTGGACATTAAAATATGATCCATTTCCGGAAAGATATTAATATATATTGAAATGACCACTGCAGTTCTAAGTACTTCTGCTTATTCAGCAATCTGTTTCATATGATGTATATCTGTTTGGTGTGTATACGTTTTGTAAATTACGTTGTACGTTTTCAGTGATAAAAACCTTGGGGAACAAGGTTGAATTCTTGGAGGATGAAATGGTCATTGACAGATGGTATGTTTTTAAAACAAAAACGGGATTGTTCATAAAATGTTACAGCTAGCTGTAATGAAATGTCTGAAGCAGTGGGATCCAAAATGAATAGAGTGGGATGTGAAAATATGAACTGTCCAG
The DNA here is from genome assembly GCF_000935625.1 of Nanorana parkeri. Lineage (NCBI taxonomy): Eukaryota > Metazoa > Chordata > Amphibia > Anura > Dicroglossidae > Nanorana > Nanorana parkeri. The sequence goes on from NW_017307200.1 coordinate 395,260, forward strand.
TCTGGATGACACTGCTAAGCTTAAACATTAGCATTCAGAATCAGTTGTTTTACAGACCTAGTAAAGTTACTCTCGCATGGAGAAGATCTAATTCTACGCATTCCACAAGCATATGGCACCTGTATGAAGAGATTGCTACTACTCCCAAGCATATTGTAAAGCTATTGGGTCTACCTCATGCTGTGCTTAAACAAGTTAAATTGTAGAAAAGGGAACCTAAAATGGTGAATTCATTTTTCACTCTGTTGACTGACAAAAATAAATGAAATATTTTTAATGAAGATAAATGCCAAATAAAAAAAGTTATTTTCCATAACGTTCTTCTAAAACTCTGGAAATTTTCATATTATAACATACTTTTATAGTCTTTTGTTCTGCATCAAAATACAACATTTAATTCTGTTACTTGACACCAGATGGGAAGGCCCCTAGTGTTGCTACTTAAACTGCTAATGGAATCCTTATAATGAGGGGAAAGGAAGATATGTATTATGGGAAGCTGATGATAAAGTATAAAATTTAGCTTTTGCTGAAATACACATGTTCAAGCGCCGGATTCCCTAACAGACTTTCAGTTCCGTCCTCCCCATGCTGGTCCTCTTCCAGGTTGAATAATACCCAATGTCATGTAACCCACTTCCTGTGTGCCCAGGGCATTGTAGAAACACCCCTGGGGGTGCATCACACTGGCCTGGGCTCACAGTTCAAATTAGACATGTGCAATTTGTTTAGTTCTGAATTGAAATTCGGACACATTTTTGGAAATTCGTATGTATCCGAACTTCCGAATTACAGAAATGACTAATGCAAACGAATCCAAATTTCCGATTCGGAAGCCGTAGTCTGTATGAGATTTATTTGCAGCAAAGTGACATTAGAAAATAAATAATTTTTTTTTTTTACAGTCTGCTGAAGAGGAAAAAATAGCGTGGGGTACCCAAAAATTGATACCAGACCCTTTAAGTCTGGTAGGAATGAGGGACCCCCCCAAGTTAAAACTAATGCAAACTAATCCAATCCAACTAATCCAAATTTCCGATTCAGAAGCGGTAGTCTGTATGAGATTTAATTGCAGCAAAGTGACATTAGAAAAGAAAGACTTTTTTTTTTTTTTTTTTTTTTACAGTCTGCTAAGGGGG
>NW_017307200.1:396479-403687 GCF_000935625.1 Nanorana parkeri
TAGGGTGGTGAGGAAGGAGGCCCCCCCCCCCCAAGTTAAAACTAATGCAAACTAATCCAAATTTCCGATTCGGAAGCAGTAGTCTGTATGAGATTTCATTGCAGCAAGGTGACATTAGAAAAGAAAGAAAAAAATATATTTTTTTTCTACAGTCTGCTGAAGAGGAAAAAAAAGCGTGGGGTTCCCCCCAATTGATACCAGGCCCTTTAGGTCTGGTAGGAATTTTAAGGGGGAACCCCAGCCCCAACAAATGGGGAAAAAAATGTGGGGTCCCCTCTAACATTCCTATCAGACCCTTGATCCGACCACAGGCCCGGCAGGGCAGGAAAGGGGGACAATCAAGCACCCCCCCCTGCGCCTTACCAGGCCACATGCCCTCAGCATTGGGAGGGTGTCGCTGCCGATGGGGACAAGGGTCTCTTCCCCACAACCCTGACCTGGTGGTTATTGGGGTCTGTGGGCTTGGGGGGTAAATCTTTATTGTAGAGACTACCACATTGCTCAACTGTCATGCTGAACCAATGATTTTAACAGTTTCTGAGGATCTATCTTGGAGCAACATCAGGAGTTGTGACTTCACTCTGAATGTCAAATTTGCATGTTTGTTTTGGGTCAGTGACTCAGAAAGCACTGAGGCCACTGCTATTTTCTGAAGGAGGTCAACAATGGTAGTCTTCTGTTTTTCTCTCAGTGCCTCTAGAAATATATGTTTTTCATTTGAAGAGACCCTGTTGCTGATGAAAAATAATTTGACAATAAACAGCACCTATAAAGAAAGAGACTTTATACTTACATGGTTCAGTACCCATTTGTGGCATCTCTATTTCAGAGGTATTCCGAATAAAGGATAATCACATTAGATGGATGCCAGCATGCCCTGCAATGCTCTGTAGTTCCTCCTCTTTATGTCACCACATGTACAGGTGAAACTCGAATAATTAGAATATCGTGCAAAGTTCATTTATTTCACTAATGCAACTTAAAAGGTGAAACTAATATATGAGATAGACTCATTACATGCAAAGCAAGATAATTCAAGCCGTGATTTGTCATAATTGTGATGATTATGGCTTACAGCTCATGAAAACCCCAAGAACCCCAAATCCACAACCTCAAAAAAGTAGATTATTACATGCAATCAATAAAACGAGGATTGTACATAGAACAATATCGGACCTCTGAAAAGTACAAGCATGCATATGTGCTCAGTACTTGGTTTGGGCCCCTTTTGCAGCACTTACTGCAATTACTTTGCAAGATATTCTAATTATTCGAGTTTCACCGGTATGTCATATGTGAAGGTTCTCTAGACGTTGTAGGTCTGCAGCAGATTGAAGATTCCACATACTGACACTAGACCAGATAAATATCATGTCTCTTCTTTACTAGGTGCTGTTTTATTGTTTTTCATCAGTGACAGGAACGCTGTCAGACAGACAGACAATACATAATTGCTTAATAAATCCCCCCAAATCTGCCATCGGCTTATACTCGAGTATATACGGTAATAGGAAAATGCATGTAAAGTCATATTAAACTCTCTAACTTTATTTCAATAATGAATCCAGATCAAACAAATATACAGCACATTGCCCAGCAGAGTATTTCTTTAAAGCACTTAGTCATCCTGTTTCCGAACAGCTGACTCAAACTCGCTCAGCTCTGCTTTCCTGAATGTCCTGTCCAGTGCAAGATGACAAGGGACAGAGCAGTCTCCAGCAGCCATCCATCTACTAGCTTGGATAAGGAAGGAGGCGGAGGAAGGAAGGAAGCGTCTGCTGTGCCTGTCTGTCTGTGGAGACACACCTAGCTTACTAGCACACACAAGGGTGGCTACATAGGACCTTGCAACACCCTAAAACAGGATATCAAGACCAGTGCTCAGAGGACCAGTAGGAAGCTGCATCTACTGTAAGTGATTTAATTATCAATTGAAATAGCTTTAAAAAAAACCTTTTGCCTTTTAATATCATTTTAACAAATAAAAAAGTTTAACAAAATATTCTATATGCATGTGTTAACTGCAGTAAACCCCAGTAACAAGTCACTCTTACTAGTTTTACTACAGTAATCTGAAATCTATGTCTGATTGGTGTCTATGAGTTACTATAGGTTCTGAGTTAGTAAAAAGACTTATAAACGCCTTTATTTAAAGATTACCTATATGTATAATTTTACATGGATATTGTGCTCATGGAAGCTCTTCGAAGCCTGCTTTAGTAACATGTAATCCTGCATGTGCACTCTTATCGGCAGATAAAAGAATTAGTACGCAAGACTCCAAGGACAAAAGATTCTTCACTGATAAGTAGTTTTGTCTCTTAGAAGTGCAAGATGTATAGAGCTTCAATATGTATGTCAATAAAACAGTGTCAGAGACCTATATGGGAAACAGTATGGACTATCAGCATACAATTTACAGTTCCCATGTGAAACCTCAGTAATTCTGACATTTCATGCTTCTGTAAGTAAAGTGCACTCTTCTCTGTAAAACACAGTTTGCCCTCAACTTCTATTTCTGAATGACAAATGTGTGTGTCCACATGGCATGCATTAGTTGTTAGCAAAACCACAATTATTTTGTATAGGCATAAAAAATATGCTAACAAAGTGCAAGTAAATATCTATCAAAGAAGTAACTCAGAAGTAAGAATAGTTGAGTTTGTCCTTTTATGGTAGTCAATGGAAAATTCATAGAAATTGGCAAATAGTTCATAGCGACTTAGCAAATTACAAGGAATTCGGCTCATCACTACTCAGTGTTTTATGACACTGCATGTATCCATAAGGGCTCAATCAAGAAAACAAATACAAGGATATGGGCATATAGTGTAAAATATGCCTGTATTTGTGGTGCCCTGGAACCCCAACTGCTGCATGTTTGTGTCCATAGGATTGTATGGAGAGTAGTGTTGAGCCGAACACACCCGTGTTCAGTTCGAATTCGAACTTTAGAACATCGAAAAAGTTTGAATTCAAACTCAAACTCAATGCAAGTCTATGGGGGTAGAACTTTGAAAATCAATTGTCCCCATTTTGAAGCCTTATATGCAATGTATTGGCCATAAAAAGTGTACAGGGATCCGGGGACTGCCCCGGGGGACATGAATCAATAAAAAAAAAAAAACTTTTAAACCATACAATTTTTAAAGGAGCAAAATGGGTAACAATAAAAATGAAAAATTTATTTAAATATCATGCTCGGGGGGTCCCCTTAAACTGCCTGTAAAGTGGCACATCTGTACAATGTATAGAACCTGTAGCAAAACTGACATTTTTAAAGAAAAAAATGAATTGTTTCCCCCCTTTTATTAAAGCATGCGGTTCCCCCTCCCAAAACCCTTTAGGTCGGGTAGGAATCTTAGGAGGGACCGCCTTAAGAAAGTAAGCATGGGTATCCCCCCCCCCAAGTTATACCCTTAAGGTCTGGTAGAAATTTAAGGAGGGACCCCATGTAAAAAAACAAAATAAATAAGTGTGTGGGGTTCCCCATAAAGTCATACCAGGTCCTTAAGGTCTGGTAGGAATTGTAAGGAGGAACCTCAAAAATGGGGGGTACCAAAAATGGGGGGTACCAAAACGTGGGCTCCCCCTAAAATTCCTAACCAGACACTTGATCCGAGCACAGGCCTGGCAAAGCAGGAAAGGGGGGGGGGGTGAGCGAGCACCCCCCCTCCCTATGATACCAGGCCACATGCCCTCGGCAATGGGAGGGTGCTTTTCCAGGGTCGCACCTGGAAAAGCACCTTGTTCCCATGCTGATGGGGACATGGGCTTCTTCCCCACAAGCCCTGGGGTGTTGTTTGTGGGTGTGCGGCCAGGGATCTTATTCACATGAGGGTACCCTTAAATAAAGGGGCACCCAGATGCGACCCCCCTTGTGAATGAGTAAGGGGTACTTGTACTCCTACCCATTCACAAAAGGGTGAAATAAAAGATTAAATAAAAACACACAACTTTAATCAAAAATCCTTTATTTAAAAAAAAAACACAACAAAGGATTTTTGACAAGTCCTTTATGAAAAAAAAAGAACAAAAAATTGTTCCATTGACGTATCCAGGGTCAATCATGATGTCCAGCGTTGTCCACGACGACTCGCCGAAATAAAAAATAAAACAATACAAAAATAAATAGAAATAATTTTTAAAAGAGACAATGACTGCCGTCCCGTTCGCTGCGAAGAACACCCGCCGCAGAATGGCATTTTGACAGATGCCGGCAATTTATAAACAATTGGGAGGAGTTAACAGTGACAGTTGTAACAGGTGAGCCATGAATGATTGGGCAGAGTCATCATGACTTTTCCCAACCATGACTCTCACAGTTATCTGTGCCCTGATTGGGCAAAGTCTTGCACCTGACCTGTGGTCAGGTGCAATCCTTTAGGCAATTATGGCTTCACAAGGCACATTGCCTTGCGGAGTGCTCAGCGGGCGAGCACACGAACTAGTGATGTTCGAGTCGAACTCCCATGCAGCTCGAACAACAAGCCCAATTCTAATGGAGAGTACACGTATAGGTATAAGTTTCCAAACTCAGAAGCTTGGTGTTCAGGAATGTACACCCATATGCATGCATGTGTAAATGCCTGTAAGTGTGTTTACATATGTATACCCTTGTACAGTGTGTTCTATTCATACAATCGTTTGGACACAAAAAAGTAGCAGGTAGGGATCCTGGGCACTGTAAATACATGCATTTTTGTTTATGCTGTGTGCCCATACACTTATAGATGTGTTCATGTAAATGAGCCCTAATGGTGTTCTTTCTGTTATTAGGCAGATCTGAATGAACGTTAAATTATTTTTTCTTCTAAGAAATGCTTAACAGCTTGGAACTTTTTGTACCTCAATGAGACTTTTAAAGAATAATCTTGAGTAAAGATCATGGCATACACATATAGCATATTGTGGATAATCCGGAAATAGACATATATAAAGATAACTTTTTTGATTTTATAAATCCATTCTAGTCCAAGTTGTATGTTTATCTCTTTTGACTGTTTGTCCAGTATCTAATAGCCAGTATTCAATAAACGCCATTCTATTGTATCAGTTCTAAAAAGTACATAGATACAATATGATATGATATGATATGCTGTATAATAGCAAACATCTAGAAATGTTATTTGTATTTAAACAGGACTAAACTTACCTTTTGTCTTGAATTCCTACTGAAATAGCAATGTACTTTCTGTGGTTAGACAATCCTGTACATACACCTTTATAGCTGTAAATCTACAGCGCGAGATCACATAAGGCACTGATGCCTCTGAAATTCACTTTGCACAGAATAGCCAATTATTATAACAATATGTTTCTTTGCACATGATTGGAGGATACCTGAACTTCATCTCCTTCACTAAGCTAAGGGAAATATCCCTTGCAAAGTGAAAACGCCCCTGCTATTTGCATTTATTAAACAATCCTTGTGTATTTGTTGGTGAATTGGGTTTATATGGCAGATCAAGTCTGATACAAAAGTTCACTGTTTTCTGCCAGCGTTTTGATATAAATGTACCACAAGCTAAAAAAACTCGAAAACACATCCCATCTCAATCTATTTAACAATGTGCAGGTAGTAGCAAGTGGAACATTTGTGTAAAATATTTGATGTACAACAAATGACATGGGTCATAGCAGTATGTGTGTGTTTTCTAAGCAGTGCTTTACAGGCAGTTAATGGTCACATCAACAGATGATTCAGCACCTCACATGAGCTTTACAAGAAGCGTTTCCTAAACTTTCAATTTTCTCTATGTCACACGCTGACTAATAAATGACTCCAGCAAGTGACATATGAGAATAAGGGTGGAATACTCCACCATGACTCACATTGATAATCCACTTACATGTCACTGAGTGTAATAACAATGCTTAACAATGAGTCATTATCTTTCTTTGCTGGCAGATTACAAATGTATTTTTTTTTTTGGCCCTCATTCATTCAGCACCCGCCCCATGCTCTCTCTTCTTTCTCTCTTGAATGTAATAGAAACACCCCAACAAATCAGCAAATAGCATAATATAGAAGCTACAGATCCTTAGAAAGCACCTTCAACCAGCTAATCTTTAAAAAAAAAAAAAAATTTAAGCTAGAGTGTCCCAAATCCAGGACAATTCTGCTGAAAATAGGGATAGAGATAGTGAATATTTGATGAAGCATAGTGGGGGTAATTGTATTAGCAAACAATTTACTATGCAACAGGCCACTGCACAATTGACACCAGAACACAGGTCATAGTGGTTAGATGCAAATTTAAATGAAGCCTTGAAACGCATACAGGGAACATAGAGTTCCTGCTCAGTGCTTCAGTTTTTCACCCATACATTGACATCTGTCCTTTCTGTTGGTAATCTTGTTATCTGAGAACCCCAGCTTATAATTAAGAAGGGGTTTTCCTAAATACACTGACTGCGGGCTCCTGGATGTTTGCCTAGAGATAGTTTCTCACAGCTACTAGATAGATAGATAGATAGATAGATAGATAGATAGATAGATAGATAGATAGATAGATAGTTTCGTTAGCTAATTTTTTTGCATTAGCTACTGTTGGTCTTGTACCCTGCAATCCTATTCCGAGACCTGTTGTTTTAATCCCAGAGGTAGTCCCATAGGCAGGCTAATAAAGGAGAACTCTCCCTGAAATTCATTTCTGTGTATAGTGATGTCACTGTGGGCAGAGTCTAGGTGATGGAGGCTCTCCTTGTGAGATGGCACGATGACCCTATGAGACACTGGATGTTGAGTGAAACTGCTGGTCAGCCTACAGCCAGGGCAGGACTTGACCCAATATCAGCTGCTTTTTCCCTTTTGTTAGCTTGATTTGCTGCCTTTACCCACCATCACCTGTGAGTGCAACTTACCATTGTCTTGCTAATAAACTGTATTTACATACACTGCACTATGTGAGCTCCTTTGCGCTGTGTTCCTTTTTCTTTTTTTCTTTGCTAATTTATAGATTGTTTGGATAGTTTAGGTAAGTCCTCATTAGACATTTAAGCCAGCAAAAATAATTTGGTTCAGTTCGTTTCATTTCGGATTTTTCATTATTTCTTTTTTGGGATTCTGGTCCAAAAGTCAATTCATTTCGGGATTCGGACTAATCTGAAATGTTCCCTTTAAGATCCCCTTTGGGACCCCAACTCCAAAAAAAAAAAAAAAAAAGCCTGGGGCCCCCCCAAAAAATCCCTAACACACCCTTTGT
>NW_017307200.1:404047-430051 GCF_000935625.1 Nanorana parkeri
CTTTGGGCCCCCAACCCAAAAAAAAAAAAAAAAAAAAAAAAGCCTGGGGTCCCCCCAAAAAATCCCTAACCAGACCTTTGATCTGAGCAGCAGCCTGGTAGAGCAGGAAAGCGGGAGGAAGAGCGTGCAGCTCCCCCTTCCTGCACCATATCAGGACACAGGCCCTCAACATGGGGAGAGTGCTTTGCCATCACCTTGTCCCCATGTCGATGAGGACAAGGGCCTGCTCCCCACAATCGTGGCCTGGTGGTTGTGGGGGTCTGCAAGCAGGGGGCTTATTGGAATTTGGGGGCCCCCCTTTCACATTCAGATGCCCCCCCCATGAATGTATAAGGGGTACTTGTTACCCCTACTCATTCACCAAATAAACAGTACTATAGTAAATATACACACCACACCTTAAAAAAGTCCTTTAGTTGAAAAAAAATACAGTTTTTGATAATTTCTTTATTAAAAAACAAAAAACAAAAAGTGTCCATCGATGTAATCCAATTTAGTATTGGACTGCATGTTCGAGTCGAACGTGAGTTTGACTCAAACATCGCTAGTTCGTGTATTCACCGAACTATAGGGGCGAAATATAAGGGCGGTGGGTGTATAGTACATGAACTATAAGGGCATTCGGCAGTCTGTTCGACCGCCGAACGCCCCAAAAGGTGATGCGCCTTGTGAAGCTCTAATTGGCTAAAGGTTTGCACCTGACCACAGGTCAGGTGCAAGACTTTGCCCAATCAGGGCTCAGTACTCTGTAAGAGCCATTATTGGGCAAAGTCATGATGACTTTGCCCAATCATGAAGATTGCCTAGGCTGCCTAACTTTGTGGCCGATTATTCGGCCTTGAAGTAATGTTCTCGGTGTACTGCACCGCCAACACCGAAGGCCCAATTTTTCTGCACCCGTATGTGACAGGTGCATATAATTTGAATTTTTTGCAGCAGGGTCCAATCCTGCACTCGACGAGAATAACTCTGGAGGGTTACGGTGTGAAGACACCGCCAACATCAAAGGCCCATTTTTTCAAAACCTGTGTGACAGGTATATATTATTTGCATTTTTTACAGCAGGGTCCAACCCTACACTCGCCAAGAGTCACTCTGAAGGGTTACGGTGTGAAGGCACCGCCTACACCAAAGGCCCAATTTTAAAGCACCTGTTGTTACTTTCATCCAAAGTCCTCAAAAGAGGCACCAGAATTTATCCAAAAAATCTCTAGCCTTGTTCCGAGTGTCCTAAAATGTGGCCTCTTCATACAGGCTGCCTCCCATAGCAGTTGTTTAAAAGGTAAAAGGAAAACCAATTACCGGCAATTGAAATGCCATTTTTTTCTTTTTAAATGTCACTTTTTGCTACAGCAGGTTCTATACATTGTACAGATGTGCCACTTCACAGACAGTTTAAGGGGACTCCTTTGGCGTGATATTTAAAGGAATTTTTCATTTTTTTTCTTACCCTTTAAGTCATGTAAAAATCACTGCTCCTTTAAAAACATTTTTTAAGTTTTAATTTATTGATTCCTTTCCCCCAGGACAGTACCCGGATCCCCATACCCCTTTTTATGGCCAATCATTTATATATAGGCCCTCTTAAAGGGGACACGACCACCGACACGACCGATCCCGATGAACTGTCGTTGGAAAATGACAGGTCTGACCCGAATGTTAACAAAGGGGCGGAAGGAGTCGTGACGTCACGGGACTTGTTCCATCCCTTTGTTGACATTTGGGAGCATGCCTGTCTTTATGATAACTCTGCTCCCGAATGTTATTTGGGACATCCCGAATGCTATTCGGGAACAAAGCTGTCATAATAATAATTCCGCTCCCGAATATCAGCAAAGGGCCAGAGTGAGTTGTGGTGTCACATACAGTTTTTTAAAATTATTATTTGAATATTTTACCAAAAAAATTCATTCCAAATGACATTTGGAAAAAAATTTGGATGCATTTGAATTTCGTTCGAAAAATGTAGATACGTTCGGATTTGTTAATTCTTTGGTTTGGAAATTCAGAATGTCCGAATTTGTGATATTCGTACAAATTTCAATTTGGAATTAAGTGAATCGTACATGTCTAGTCCTCATATTACATAGTTGTGGTAAATCCAAAGTCGATTGTACAAAGATTCTATGGTTACATCGTAATGTGTATGTTAAGCTTTACAGTACCTATTATTTAACCTGCAGACAGCGTGCCTATTCTTCTGCTCTGCATACGGCCTCTTATTTGAGCTATTGCAGATGCTGACACTGCCTGCTTGGTTTGACATTTCAGCTGGTGTGCATAAAATGCTGGAAAACTTATACTGAGAGGCACGTAGCCTGTTAAAAACCTTCTTGGACACTTAGACTTTCACTTAGACACAAAGACACATGCATGCTTGCGTGTAAGTAAAGATTCTCCAAAACACATTTGGATGTTGTATCGGTTGTATTTATTCTGTTACTAAGGAGAAGGTTAAAGATAAAAGTTGCAAGGGATTCAATTTGCCTTTAAATGGACATAAAATATACAAGCATAATTTATTACATTTGTTCTCTCTTTTTTTTTTTCAAATAGAAGCATATCTACAATGCCAGAGAGTTTATCTGGAAACAATCAAAAAATATATAATGAAATGCGCATATGACTCGTGGAGAGGACACACATCATTTAATGTACATTGTTATCATTCTTGAAATAAAATAAAAACTTTTTGTTGAGCATGTATAATGATTAGGCTGTGTGTCTCTTGTCTTTTGCCTGCATTATCTTACTGCATTTTTACACACTGCTGTACCAATGGCAGCCAAAGGAGTTAAAGCTACTATTTATTTCCCACGGGGACTCTTATCTTCAGCACGTCAGGATACGGTCTTGAGCGCCGGGTGCCATTCACGAGACCAGACAAGGATGCTATAAATACGCAGTGAGAAATGAAGACTGCAGTAGGTTCTGGCACAATGCACAATGTAGTAATTCTATAATGAACAGTCCAGAAGGACAGAAAGAGGAAAAGACACAGGGAAGGGAATAAAACACAGGCTACTGTGAAAATAACTGCTTCTTATTCTAATTGTCTTTTTGTCCTTGAAGAGTGGGAGTTGATCTGTCTGACAATTGATGGTGGGTGTTTTTGTGATAGTTGCCCAGACGCTCTTGTGTTGTGTTATCATTTTATCCACTAGGGGGCACAGTCAGACCAAGATGACATTTTTAGGAGGCTCCAAGACATTTTGAAATCATATTTTTATATTTTGTTAGCTGTGGCTTAGCTCGTACAAGTGAAAAATATATTGTAGTCTAAATGTATTCACTCTTTTACACCTAAAGCTGAACTTTGAAATATGCAAATATTGTCTTAATACCAGAGGCATGTGTATTCTTACTGGAATCTTGGTGTGGTTTGTGTTTTTCTTCCAGATCTGTACAGTAATCCAGTGTGAAATTTTGTCTCTGTGCAGGATCTTTCTGCAATAAAGACCTATCACTCTTGCTCTCTTTCTTTGTGTAGGGTGACTGGTCTTGCATCCGCCCCTTCTGTATTTTTCTGCACAGGGCCTGTAGTGGGTGGACCTCCTGGGTCCCTCCCACAGCTCTGCCCTCTGCACCGTCTATGTACAGCACAGTGGTGATATCTGGGTAACATCTGAGTTTGCAAAGGCATTTGGTGCACAAAAAGTGAATTTATATAATTTGTGGATACTTAGAAATGTATTAAAATATATTTATTAAAGACCTCCTACAGAAATTGCTCTCGCTAGACCAATTAGACGCCCAGCTAAACCAACCCCTTATGGCCAAGTTCTTTGCCACCTGGTCATCTTCCTACTGACTCCACACCGGGAAGACTAAAAGAGATAATGACAGGGTTCCAATACACTACATCAGGGGTGGCAAACTCAGGCCCTCCAGCTGTGGTGAAACTACAAATCCCATGATGCATCTGCCTCTGCGAGTCGTGCCCGCGGTAGTTCCACAACAGCTGGAGGGTCGGAGTTTGCCACCCCTGCACTACATGGTATCTCACCTCGAAGATAGCTAGATCTTTGGGTGCGTTAGACGTCCTTTAGCGTTCCAACATTCGACTCCTTCTACTTATCCTGGTCCTACACATTTTAGTGATTTCACTATTTAAACTCCTGAAATGCCTTGTCTGCTCACATATATAGCCCTGGCCAATGGTTCCATGGATTGATTGACATGTTGAAAAATACTCAATAAAAGATTACATGCTAAAAAAAATATATATATTTATTTTTTTGCTCCAGTTTTTTTATATTTACTGCTAGCAAGCAGTAGATATTTGCAAATCCGAAGATCTGAAGATTCATACACTGAATGAATTTTGAACAAACAAAATCGATTTCAGAATCAATACTCAACTTTCTATTAGTTGATGGGGTCAAATCGATGATTCATTTCGACCGCAGTGATGAAAAAATTTGAAGGAGCATGTTGGAATTTTTTCTCGATCGAACGAAATTCTAACAGAAACTTTCGTTTTTCTTTGGCAAACTCCATTCATTCCAAAATCGAATGTTAAATCAAGACAATCATTACATTTTGTCAAGTCTCTGATGGTATTGTCCAACATTCCGATAAATTTTTTCGTATGAACGTTTGTTTGAAAATCTACCAGTGTATACCCTTCTTATGTGTACTTGTTTGCTTGAATATTCTTAATCAGCATTGCTTGTTTATTGGCGGAGGGGGGTATACTTTAGGAAAACTGCATGCAGTGGAGTATGATGACAAAAATAATGAAAAATAGATTTTGAATTTACCTACACTTTCAATGAAACTTGTACTGGGAGAAAAATTAAGTCTGCCATTGTTGACATCCTTTTGAAAATGCTAGTAGCAACTGCAATGGTTTCGATAAGCCACTAGATCCATGACTTAGGAAAAAAGTAATTATAAGCCTGATGAAAGGGACCCTGCGTGACCCCCGAAATGTTGCATTCATGTAAAGACAATATACATCGATAAATAGACATTTTCTTCATTCAACTATGGTGTGCTACTGACCTTCTGAACAAGTTTGTTTTTTCATGACTTGCCTACTCCTCTCAGCAAAGACACCTACCCCCCTGCTTCTTTATGTTAGTGTGTAATATGTGTATTTGGGATCAACATAATCTTTCCACTTGATGGCAATAGAGTGAATATGACAAATAGAAAAAGGATTTATAACCCACCCTCAGTCTTTGACTTACAGCGGGAAACAGCCAAACAGAGGCTAATGATCAACATGACGATTTCTATGCTCCAGAGGTAGCCACATTTGAGCCATCCAGCTGTGCAACTACAAATCCTGCCTCTAGGAATCATGCTTGTGACGGTCAATGGCTTATGTGTCTTGTAGTTCTAGAACAGCTGGAGTGCCGAAGTTTAGCTACCCCTGCAGCATGCTCTTATATTAACAAGGGAACCATCAATCCTACCTTGCAAGATGACCTTCTACTGCTTTGAAGGTGCATTATACATTTGAATACATCAGAAGCAAGGGTAGCTCTAGATTTATCTGGCTTCCTAATGACCAATATTATACAGGATTTATATATAGCGCCAACAGTTTGCGCAGCACTTTACCATTTGTGCAAGTGTCACCATCGCTGCTATCACTGCACCAAATGTAATCTTTTAATGGTTGCCACGGAAGGAGCGTCCGAGTTAAGACATTTGCGATGGTATTCTGCCAGTGGAAATTACTATAAAGTGGTGGCAATTATGGTTTTAGTTGGCAATACTGTCCTAACTAAAACTGTAAGAAAACCAAGACATTTATGGGTTTTTTCATCTCTAACACAACTGTAGCCTTGCAGCATATCGTGATGTCTAGGTTTACAACTGGAGAAGATTAATAAAAAATAAAATGCATACATGAACTTGTGTGTAGTAGAAGCCCCCAGTGCTACTTCCTAGTATGTGTGCTGTCTTGGGCACATAACTTTTACTAGAGGTTTTTGCACCATTGCACCATTCTGAAGATGGAGAGCCAAGGTCTGTGGTAGACTAAGCATTTTCCCATCTATGCCGTCATGTGCCTTGTTAACAAATAGAGCACTGGAGATAGGAAACACTGTGCTGGCTGGGCACTGGCATTGGAGGTTTCTGCTTCATACAGGTACCGAGTTATATTTAATTATGTTGTTTTAGAGCCTAGAGGTGGGGATGTAGTAATATTTGTTTTAATTAAAAGTGCTTGTATTCTTTAAACATCCAACGGCTCTATGCATGAAGCATTTTGAGCTATTACTCCAGTCATAATAATGAGCAATTGACAGCCAAATGAAAAGTATGTTCTCAACTGAAAAAGTCACATTCAATCTGTTTTAACAAAATGACTAGGCTACACAGGTAGCTGATCATCATGCTTTTGAAGAATGGAGCTTAACTGAACTTCACACACAGAATAATTTATTTACTGGTGCAATTAGTTAAGCCTGGTAAGGAAAGTAGCATTGTAGAACGTAGAACACCATGGCAGCCAAACATCTTTCTATAGTCCGGTTTGGTAGGTTGCAGTGGGTTGTTACACTTGGGAAAATGTTTTTTACTTTACTATTTAACATTTATTTATTTTGTGACCTCACTGAAAGCACTGAAACTCTTATAAAGCAGTGCTGAAACCCCAAAGAGGGAGTTCACAAACCAGCATGTTTCCCTAGGCTGGAAATGTGTAAGCCCAGGAGGAGAAGGAGGCATCTGGATTGTCATGTGTTAATGAACATGTACAAGAAACCAAAAAATGTTGCTGGGTAATTAGGGCTCAAGAATTCTGTAAATATAAGGTAATAGTGTGCCCACTACTGGTGTTAAAACTCTAAAAATTGTGACACCAAAAAGGCAAGCAGAGGGCACAGGACTAATCACCAGTATTACCTGTGGACTCCCTGCAGATGATCTTTTTCTAGGAGTGGCAAACCTATGTCTCTGTGTGGAGGCTGACATGTATGTAGAGGCTTTCTGATATCAGAGCTGCTCACTCTATTGGCTGGTTATTTGATCACTGGCAGAGGAATAATCAATCAGGAGCAGCAGGGAGAGGTACAGAAAGCACACATCAGTACAGCAGTGCATGCCCATGCACTGTTGTGCTCTGCAAGTGGGTAGGAGCTGCATTGCCTTGGTGCATTGGGGTGCTATTAAAAATCAATTTTAATGTGTGCTGTAGTAACACAGGCAGTAAAATGTGCTTTACGAGAATTCACCTCAATGGCAAATTGTTAATGGGCCCTCAGAGTACTGTTCTCTATAACTTTTTTACTTTTTGAGTTCCACTTTAAGCCCATCTCTCCTTATTTTCTTTATTTTCAGGCACTCATGTCTACAATAGAAAACAGTGGACAGATAAATGTCCTGCATTCCTGCCCCCTTACACCAGCATCTCTTGTAGTAGAAGGTTTCTGAGAGACCAGAGGGAAAGGTGAGAAAATACACAAATACCACTAATTAACTTTTCAGTGGAAAATGTTAGTTGATTGGCTGTTATGTTAATCCAATGGCTCTCAATGCCAATTAAGTATTAATTTTAAAGCAGCTGAACGCATTCTAGCTGCATCAAAACAAAATGTGTGCAAAGCCTTTCAGTTTGTTTTATTTAGAAAACAGCCCTAACCTGAGTAGAAAAGCATGCCCCCCAGCCAACATGCTGCAGAGAAGTACCCTTGCTTTCTGTGAGGAAGCAATGGCCTCTCTGCAGAGGTCCAGCAAATCCCCTGATAAGTAAGACCTATAGCTCTCAAATTAGCTAATCCCATGCTCCGTGTTGATTGCAGAGATATAGGCCTAACAAAACAGGGGTGTGTCTGACCTCTGTAGAGAGACCACTGCTTCTATCCAGAGAGCAAGTATTTAGTTGGTTTTAGCTAAAAGTTAATTTGATTTTTAAAATGTTCTCAGTCACTCATGCAGAATAAGCATGCAAGTCCAGAGTTCTGACAACCCCCTGATGTTAACTTGCTGCATGCTTGTTCCTAGTCAGTGACTTAAAAAGTATTGGTGACAGAGACAGCCAGGAAACTAGCCAATCACAGCAATCACATGATTGGGAGCCTGTCTCTGGCTCCCAATCACATACAGTAATGTGAGCTGTTGGTGACAGCGCTGTCACTATTCTGGATGCATGCAGTGAGCATGCTTTCGGCACAGAACAGTGGACGCATATAATGTATGGAGTGATAAAACCCAACTTCTTGTAGTTGTATATATGTATCAGGCCAGTTGGAAGTGGTTCCAGTTGTACAAATTGTGATTTATAATCAGCAGTAACTCTTAGCAACCAGTCAGGTATCAGTTCATTGAAGTAAAATCCAATCAATTCAGTTTGTTCGCCAGGGTTACTGCTTTTAGCAGAATGGCCTTTGCCTTACCTAATAAGCTTTCATGGGTCAACACTTTATAGCGCTCAGTAAAACTCACTAGTAGCAATGCTTTTTATTTCTAAGCCATAATGTCAGAGTTGTAAGGTTTCAGTTTCAAATTCCCATGTTTTAATCATCTTGGGAAATTCTTGTAAAGCCCATGTTTTCACTTAGTAGCTTGTGAGAGAGCAGCCAAAAGGAAGCCAATTGGCTATGAGCCACTGCCATGACTTCACAGGAGCACCAACCAGTCAAAATGCTCAGAAATCGAGTCATTCTTTTCTAAATTAGAGCCCACTTTAATGATATAAACGGATGACCTGATAAGATATAAGTTACGCAGAAATGTGCCTGGTCACTAAAGCAGGATTAACAGTATTTTCCTATCTTACAAGGAATCACTCACCCAGGGTTTCCCATGTGTCACAAATTACAGATGTTCACATTTGAGAATGAAAAGTCTTAGTTGTTATAGAAAGGCAGATGTCATGTCAACAATGACTGTCAATAAGAAAGTTAAAATCTTTGTATACCTGTATAAAGTAATCAGAACTTATGACAGCACTTGGTGTTGCCCCCTGGAAACACCCTGTGCAGCTCTATCCTCTGTGGCAGTGCCTGGCAATGCCCGGGTGTCTTTTGGCAATATGGTCACCTAGGTCTCTCAGCCAGGGGGGCTGAGCAGTTCCAGAAAGTGCAAAATGTTTACTGGGAAAGAGCTGGCTTTGCAGTTCTTCCCATGTTTTCCGGATTTGGCATGGGTTCCTGGAACTGGAAGATTTCAAAGAGCATTGGGAGGGATGAAATCTCCATTCCTGGGTCCAGGCTTTAGTGGTAACCAGCACCGAAAGATTGTGCACCTGGGCACAGCCCTTATGAGAAGAATGCTGGCTCATATTCAGGGCTCCACCTGGAAGACAGAAAAACGCCACAGACGAGTCAGAGTGGAGTCCAATGCAGCAGGGTGCTGCGGGTTGGAAAAAGCAAGGGTGCAGGGTAGTACGAGACCGAGACTGTCTGGAGGAACAGGCAGTGGCCTGAGGCTGGGGCAGCGGTGCTATGAATGCAAAGCCAGAAGGCTGGATGTGCATGTGTTCCTGTGCAAGAGATGCCAAAGAACTTTCATTTAATAAAAGTGGGCAAGGAAGCCCTTAAAAGAAGTCATAAGCGAGTGGATGCCTCCTTAATGCACTCACCATTTGTGCTAACTTCCCCAAACGTCACACCTCATAGCCTCTGAATCCGAAAACAATATAAAAACTTGTTTCCTTTGATGAAACGAATGAAAATGTTTTTGTGTTTTCATTTGTTTTGTCCGAAAACAAATATTTTTGCCGCGCACATGTCTAATTTATAGCCATTGTGGTGATTGAGGAATATATTTAAAGTAGTATTGAAGGTTATTTGTTTTTAACTGCATTTCTCTGTTTTTATGCACCAAGGAGCATATTTTGAATGGCTGCTCAGCGCGAGAACAGACAGTGCTGAGCTACGGGGAGGCTGAGGAGCCTCTCACGTAGAAAAGTGGAAGGCACGTGGCGACCCACTAAACAAGGGGTCGCAACCCACTTTTGGCTCACGACCCACCAGTTGAGAACCAAGGCTCTACAGTGTACGTCATATTGTGTCACGGGAAACAATCACTCCAGTTTAGCTTTCTACTTCTTTAGCTAACTGCAGTGAACTTTCACGCCGATTTTGTTCAACCCTTCTCATCAGAAGACGCTCCTGTCAAGCTGTTAACTTCCGTAGGCGGCCTGGACGTCTCTGTGAGATGGTTGCAGTTCCATCTTTGTTACATTTTTGTATCATTTTTGCTACAGTATTCTGACTGATAAGTAAAGCTTTGCTGATCTTCTTGTAGCCTTCACTTTTTTTGTGTAAAGAATTAATTTTCTTTCTCCTTGTGACATTTCTCTTCCATGTGGTGCCATTGCTGACAGCATGAAATGGGAAGGGGTTTTCTTTAAGTAAATGCTGAGGGGCATCATTGTTAATAAGTATTCCATGCACTGTATACCAGGGATCTGCTTAGGAGTAGCATTATATATATTAAGCTATCAAATGATGTCTATTATGCTCAAGTCAGTTACCCGGTGTTATTCAATGTGCAAACTTCTGCTGATCTGGTGACAGCAGAATGCACAGATATCAGACCTTCAGACATATATTCTGATAAAGAGGCATTTTCTATATCTAATTATTTATTTTGGGCTGCATTGTTAACCCTATATTAACTCCTCATAAATGCTAGCAATTGCAGTCATAATATTAGATTGTCAGCTCTGCTGGTGGTGGGTGCTAATATAATATAAATAAACAAGTATGCCTTTTTTTTTACTATGTTAATTAAATAAATTGAAGGATGATAATGGCTGCAAGTTCTGTGGAATAGCAATTTGTTTATACAAGTACTGTTATGAAAAGCTGAACAATATTTAGAGTCAGAGGAAAAGGAAATCAATTTGTTACCCTGCGCGCTGCCAAAATAAAAAATAAACAGCGTAGCTTGTTTCCTCTTTGCATTATTCTGGGCATTCTCTGCAGCGTGTCAAGGGTTAAATCATTTTGACTAGTGATTATTTGAAAACACCACCGCTGGGATAAAGCTGATAGGTTCAGACTTAATCCCAGTTTAAACGCCACCGTCACTATAGGGGGTTATTATCAGCTGTTCTTCTGCAGACTAGAGGAGGATGCGTTCGAGATCTGCATGTTTATGCGCAAGCCGTGCTATTGTCTCTCCTGAATTTCTAGTTTCGTAGATGTCACTTGAATTAAAATTGGAATTTCCCTGCACTCCCTGTACAGAGAGGTAAAAAAAAGGGATTTGAAACACACACCTGGTTTATGTCAGAAAGGCACTAGGACCTTGAAGAACTGTCCTGCCTTATGAGTCAGCCCTAGATCTGGAGCTCCTAACTCCTGAACCAGTGAATGAGAGGACAGACATGTGAATGGCTCAGCTGGGTTTCAAAGCACTTTGTGGACTGGACTGTGAGAGACTACGAAACCATTGGATCATCCAGGATTTCAGCACCTTGTAACTCTCACTTCTACAGGAGCACAGGTGAGAAATAAAGCTTGCATGCTTCACTATCTGACCACTCATAGTCTTGCCTGTGCTTCAAAGTTTTACTATTGAGAATACTAAATACAACCTTATGTTCCATGTTTCTGAACAAGACACAGTTTTGCTGGGTAGACTGCAGCACTTCTCTAGTGTTTTCGAGTCACATTCAGGCACTCCTAACCCTGAAGCTTTTTGCTTTGCTGGATTACATTCAAGTCCTCAGCAAACCTTGTTAGAAGTGTGTTTAGAGACAAGAATCCTATATTAGGGCATTTTCTGCATTCCCTTTGTGATTCTTCTTTTATATATTTTTCAGATCCCCCTTTTTTTCCTAAACAAGGAAACAAACCTAATTTAAAGTGATTATGCAGTAATGCATTATACAATCAACCTTTTTTTTTTTTTTTTTTTCCTTTTTTTTCCTTTTTTTTCATTTCCCCCCCTCCCTTATTTTTGTGACAGGTGTTATGTATTTTATGCTATTTTACACAACCTACTTTTAAATAGCAGGTTTGTACCTGCTGCTAACACTTTAGGAAATGTGGACAAGAAGGTGTGGTGTAGCTACAGGTAAACTGTGTGTTTTTTATTCAATGACATTTGTGTGCATTATTAACCCTTCCAAGAAGAGGTAGAACATTTGCAGCCAAGTCGATAGGTTTACTTATTTTTTCTTGGGATGCGATGCTGAACTAGGTAGTAGGCACGCAATTCCTAGTCAGCTGGCACCATCAAAAATGACATCCAAACTCCATCAAGAGTTAAGAAGAGCTTGTTGTTAAGTGCTTGCCATTCGGTGTAATCTTCTTTTGTTGCCAGTGTTCCGCCTGCAAAGCCGGTGGATAGCAAAGTAACTTCTTACCGGATAAATGTTGGGTGTTTTCACGCATTAAAGCGCATTAAGTTAAGGCTTGTAGGGTATTAGACATTGTACAGTCTGCCAGCTTGTAGGCAAGCCAGAAACTAGGTAATGACGGTTTTTAAAATTCTACCTAGTGCCGTGTTATCCTATAAACATGAACAGTATACACATCTAACAAATTACAACTTGTAATTCTGGTTTTCAACGCACTACGCTTAACACCTATTACAATTCTAGAATATCAAAAGTAATTATTGCCTTTGTTTTGCTTCTTCTTGGTTCTTTTTAGAATGCACTTTTGGATAACGGGCAATTCATTCTTAAAGAATTTTATTATAAAACAAGGCTGCATATTGTCATTACTTGCATGCTCTGCCGCAAGCTAGAAAGTAGGGGTGGAGTGTCTTTCACGTCCAGTTTTTAAGTACTGTACAGAAACGATCTTGCTATAAATCCAACATTGCCTTAGTGGTACAGTGTTGTAGTATGCTGTGGTTTTTGATGAAACAAAGGGATCCTTAAAAAAAAAAAAAAAAGTCAGAGTAAAAGAAAGGAACATAAAATCAATCTGTTGGCAGTCTGGAGCTCATTTCTATAATAGACTGCTGTAGTAGTTTGCAGAGCAAGTGTGCCTATTGTATACAGCACATGCCTGGAAAGAGATGGTCTGTTGATGCCAAAGGCACATATCACTTGATTTTTTTTTTTTTTATGAAACTGTTACAGACAAGAGTAACAGAGACAGCTTGGAGGGTTGGATCGTTCCCATACTAGCCCTGGATTCCTTGCCAGTAGTAATTAACTACTCTGCCTGAATGCAGCAACAGATGTCAGCAAAGCTGTGATTTGTGCATTTTTGTACACCTTGGATATGCTTATGTTGTGTACAGTACACATATTTTGTGGGTGATTGTAAGACGCAATAAAAGTGCTAGTGGTTTGGCATTACTGAATGATATTACCATTCATTGAAGATGGAATGTTGTACACTGGAATCTGTTGAATCAGCTTAAAGTAATTTCCTGGTATCAGCTATAGATATTTAGACATCAAGTGGAATTGCAATTTATACTATAGAAGATGGGAAAACAAATGCAGTAGAAAGCAGCTGTCAAATGTCAGTTCAATATGCTCTATGCACTGCACATGGTGTGTAAATCTCAAATGACAAAAGTCAGCTTGGTCAGAAATGTTCAGGCAGTTGCCCCTTGTTTTTTAAGATAGTATTGAAAAGCCAGCACAGATTGTCTTTAAACTGCACAGTGTAGAACAGGAGTAGAAACCTCAGCACTCCAGCTGTGGTGAAACTACAATTCCAGCAAGCCTCTTGAAGTCATGCCTGTGGCTGTCAGTCATGCAATGCCTTACCAGGGGTGGTCAAATAAATATGGGATTCGAAGAGCCAGTCTGTCCGATCCAGGAGCCAGCAGAATTTTTTTTTTAATTCTAGCTCCATTGACAACTACAGAAAACCTCAAAAGTTAGGAGCCAACTGACACTTTTAAGCAGCATTGGCTACCTGGCTCTTGGGATTTGTCCAGCCCTGCCTTATGGAACTTGTAGTTCCTCAGCAGCTGGAATGCTGAGGTTGCCTACCCTGCTGTAGAATGTGACTGGGTGGAAACAAGTTTTGGGAGAAGGATCAGCTCCTGAGTTGCTATCGCTTTGCATATGGCCAACTTACATGCTGCTAGGATGTCATTACTTCGGTTAGGAAGTTTACACTACGCTCCTTTAGTGCAATGTGATATTTACCAACACTGAACCATATTCTGTATAAAAATAAAAAGGTGACTGTGGATGTTCGTGATGCAGATTTTAATGTTGCACAAATGGCTGCTCTGTCGGGACTCTATCAATGTTTTTTTCAAGATAATCACTTTAGGTGAACAAAAGATCCATTTGTGTATAGACTTTAATGAATTTTGCCTGTGGGATTAATATCTATATAATCCGTATCAGCTACAGGAGGCCCTAGAATGTCCTTCCCTGAATCCTGTCTAGGAAAAAAAAAAAAAAAAGAAATGATTGCTATATTTCAGGAAGGACAGCTAGATTGACACCCAGCTCATGTCCTGGCTGCTTGAACTTGTCTACTAGGTGTTTATCTCTGTGTGCTTCAAAATCATGGAATGGTTAAAGACAGATGATATTTAATTTTTTTCTGGATCATGTTCAATACATTTATTTATTATTAAGCAGTGAAAGTAGCTTTTACAACAATTACTGTTAGGAAATCAATTACTGTTATTGAAAAACACATGCACCTAGAAGATTCGTCTGCAGTGAATATTTGGTGAATGCTTTATAAATATGTGCCTTAGTGTCTACCATTTATCCATTATATGTCTCTTTTCATATTCACGCTTGTGTATCTACATTTACTAGCATTTTCAGCGCTGCTGTGCGTTGCCATGCATTTTGTATACTTTTTTTAATGCATTTGTTTTGGTGGCCATTGAAGGTGAAATAATTTTACAGGTTGCTAGGGGCTGGGCTCATGAACTAAAATGTATGCAAATGCACGTTAGGTGGGTTTGTATGCACTCCCATTGAAGTCTATGTAGCAAAAAACTAAAGTAACATATTACTTTATGCCCTATATTAGCCTTAGGCCAATAGTAAGCCACCATTCACAGTAGTATGATTTATCACTCACCTGCCTTCGTGGTACAATGCACAAAAGCAGAAATCACGTATACTCAAAGGTGCTACACAAGGAGAGGAATTTATCAAAACTGGAGCAGACAGAATCTGGAGCAGTTGCCCGTAGCAACCATAAAAATTAAAGATTGAAGCAGAATGCATGCCATGGGCCACTGCTCCAGATTCTGTCTGTTCCAGTTTTGATAAATTCCCCTCATTGTGTAGCACCTTTTGCGACTAATGTTATTTCTGCTTTCGTGTATTGTACCACGATGGCAGGTGAGTGATAAATCATACTACTGTGAATGGGGGCTTACCATTGGCCTAAGGCTAACATATGGCAAATGGTAATACCATATAACTGTGTATATGTAAAGATACAATTTAGTAATGTCTGTAGTCTACTTATTTGTTAGATAAAAATACAACTAAACATGAGATTTATTTCGATGAATATGCTTTGTGAAAGCGGCACTGGTATGAAGTAAACCAATCAGGAGATGGCTTTCAGGATTTGTGAATGGTTGCTCTGGTTACTGTACACGAATCCTAAAGTCACTATGGCCCTACAAGTCTTGATTTTATGAAATTACTTTAATTTTGTATCCTTGCTAGATATGTAAGATATGTAACTTCCAGCTAATGCAGAAGTGCTAAAAACTGGTGGCTAAAATGTTGCTGCTCTTATGCTGGCATGCTGATCATCAATGTTCATAATCATGCAAACAATTGTCACCCATCACTGGCTGTAAGTAAATCTTCATTCCTCCTTATGTCAGACAAAGTTTGGTACAGAACACTGTTGTGTTTTCTATCTGCTGATGTGCAGATATAATCTAACACACAGTGTCCTGAAGGAAATTCCTTTCATCATAGAGTTGACTGGAGAATTGCCGACAGGTTGGCATAAGAGTATGGGTGTGATAAGATCATGAATCTTCTTCACAAATCAGTAAAATATGATTTGTGGAAAAATTAAGGCAATTATTTAATTGGTACTGGTGAGTGAGAGCTTCAAGTGGCACTAAACTCGGGAGGTAAATCTTAAAAATACATTCAAGTACCCTAACTAATTTATGTATACATCACTCAGCTGTAGATCCTCAAATCTTCTCTAAATTCATGCTGACACTGTCCTTCCTTCTGGATTTGTTCTCCATGGTCCCTGTGTGTGTGTGTGTGTGTGTGTGTGTGTGTGTGTGTGTGTGTGTGTGTGTGTGTGTGAAAAAGTAGCCACCGCTCCAAGCTTGCTCCTTTTTGATGGACTACAATCTCAGTACAAATTAGTAAACTAAACAAGACATTTTAGTCTATCAAAGAAGTGAGCCTGTCTTGAAGTGGTGGCTACTTTATAACACGGGGACCATGGGGAACAAAAGTAGCCACCCTTCAGAAGGAAGGACATTGTCAGCACCAATTCAGAGATGATTTTAGGGTCAACAGCTAAGTGAAACACAAGTAAGATGCATTTTTGGTAATGGTTAAGATGCGTAAATGCATTTTAAGATTTCACTCCTGAGTTTAGTGTCACTTTCAGTTTCCCTCCTACAATTTGTTAAACAAGAGCTTGTGGGAATAGAATTCAAGTGATGTTAGTAAAGAAAAGCAAGAACCTTCATTATAGGGTAATCTTAATTTGTGCTGTGAATGAGAATTACAGGGTTATTCACAAAAGGGTAAAGAGTTTGGAGAAGGCAGGAGAAGTGAACAATCTAGGACAACAAAGCTGAACTGGGAAGTGAGCTGAATTGGAGAATTTTTCTGAATCAGCTATTTTGGTCTTTAAATTGTTCACATCTCCTGCCTTCTCCAAACTCTTCACCCTTTTGTGAATAACCCTGTTAGTTTCACCATTCATCACGAGTGATCAGATGCATTGTACAGCAAATGTAGACATTATTTGAATGGTGAAAATACAGACATGCACACACATAGCTACAGCATACAAACAAATGTGTAACACACTGCACATATTCAAATGTTCAGTTTACAGACCTAAGGGCAAAGAAGACATCATACATCAGTATGAATTACATTATTATTCCAGAAAAATAAAATATGTTGTGTGTTTTGCTATGCTTTTCAAATTAGCCATCTTAAAGAGACAGTCCAGTTTTAGAACAATCCTCCTTTCTTAAATACAGCCCACCATACTGCAGTAGCTGTTACTTAGGTGGTCCCACCTCCTAAGACGTCCTACCACTTCTGGTTCTCTGCTTCTCTGCTATGTAAAGAAACCCAGAGCACTGAAGACGTTTGGAAACTAGTGAAAACATTGATAGATTGGATTCCCTTATCACCTGTATTTTGTTAACTGGACGATCAGGAGTCCCAACTGGAGGAAACTATGTTGTCATATCATTGAAGGAAACAATTCTTACAACAGGCCAAACTCAGCCATTTAGTGGATTATGACTCTTACTATGGTTATGGGCAAGGACACGCTTTTGATCTATGGATTTGTACCTCGAAGCAGAAGGTACTTGCTATGCTTTTACTGATATCGTACTATAACCTACAAATACTAAAATTCAAGCTCTGAGCCTTTGTACAATTATTTCCACTATAATTTTGCTATATCTTCTACGTGCCACAGTAGTATAGTGCATTGTCCATACTTAACATATCTACATGCAAAGCATTGTTAACAAAACTACCATCCACCTCTTTTAAGACCTTCAGGCAGGGTTTCAGAGTGGCTAGTTTTAAGCCAGTTATTTATTAATACATGGTTTATTTTAAGATTTTCAAATATATTCTATCATTTCTGCACTTATTGAAAAAAGATATTGCCAGTTTTAGCAAGCTTTGAACCGGTTTTAGGCTTTTTTGATTAGATCTAGTAACTCTGCCTTCAGGACACACGGACACCACTGCGTCACTGTCCTTTCGTTAGAAAAATAAAGTAAGTCTAAAACATATTACTTCTACCTGTAAAAAGACCTTTAGTACTATACTACTTTTAGCTGGTAATTTACAATATGTGCATTGTTTTTGGTTTATATTGTTGGGAACTGAAAGAATTGGTGCTAAAAACATTCTTGTTCACCCCTTTACAAATATTTCATTTTCTTAATCTCAAAAATGTAATAATAGTAATGATGGCATTCATGTTTTCAAAATATTGTACTATATGTAGTAAGCTTCATGCTGCAACATTTATTTATACATGTTTACTCGTATGTAGTAAGATTAGTGGTGACTGTAGATTATGTACATATTGTATGTGAAGATCTTCTTCTATGAGCCAGCACAATCCTCATTTATTCTGAATAGTTTTGGAAAATCTTTGCCTTGTTTTGCTACTGTATGATCTGCCCTTAGTCTAAAAATGGCAGCAATCTTTTATTTCTAAGAGGGCCATTATAACCTTGTCAGAACATCAGGTAGAACAAGATGGAGGCAATTTATAAAGGGAAAGCTGCCAACAGTGCAGGTCTGCAACAGATCATCTGGCTAAAGCACAGTTTCATTATTTAGTTATAAATACTCAGATTGTAGCATTTACTAGACTTTTGAGCAACTGGAAAAAGATAACTGTTTCAAATAAAGCCTCAAGTGAATTAATGAAGTGCGCATTTTGGATTATGTGTGCTATACCATGGTGCATTTGGACTTTGAAGATGGATATTGATTTACCCATGCATTTAATTTGTTTGTAATTGATTTTATGCTGCACATCAATCTAAAATCCCAAGCAAGGTTAGGGGACATCCTTTGTTGTTCTACAAGTATATACGCCTGTGACACAGGCCATAGTATTAACTCTGTTGAATCCACCATTTACATTCCCACAGTATGCAAAACCACCCCTCTTTTTTCATGTAGTTGCGTAAAATAGTCCGGATGTATTACAAATTTCTGCTACAATGTACTGGAGAATAGACTTTTAGAGTAAATTGATGGTTAAGCAATGCAGACTCCCTTAGCCAATCAGAGCTTGTATAACAAATTTGGTTATTAACCAAATTTAGTTCTTATCAGTTAGTACGTTTTATGCACCATCCATTACACTTTGCACTTTTACAGAATATGTACACCATATTTATTGCTTAGCTTTTTATTTGTTGCATTTGTTACTGATATATTATTTCAATCTTTTCAAGCAGATTGATCATATAAGCAGAAAGTAGCAACTGATTTACATGTATGCCATTACATGTTTTGAAATACTATTGAAGGTGTCATATGGAGCTAGAATAGACTCCAATTATCCAATTACTGTGTGCAATTAAAGCGTGTTTATAGGTGTTCCAACATTTACACTGTCTGAGCTAGAGAATACTGATGACATTCAAAATTACACTTCTGTGGTACACATTCATTGATCTTTCCAGGTCTTTGTGAATCTGGTATATTATTTGCATCTTTTCATCCTAATGTTTGAATCTATAACCCCTCTTTGCTCTGGAATTCAGATAAGTGATCTCTCTCTTAATCAAGAAGCATCGACTTGGCCAAAGTTACCTACCTACTTTAGGTCACTTAGGTTACATTCACACTTTAGTGTTTTTTGTAGCACAAATGCCTGAGCGCTACAACACTCAACAGGAGGAATCTTATTGTTTTGAATGGCTCCTGTTCACATCTGAGAGTTCTGTCACTTGTAGCAAAACACCTGTAGCTCTGAAAAGTACATGGGCTGCTTTTGGTGCAGAATCAATCATTTTTGGTCTAAATAGACTTCAATGGAAGCACCTGAAAAAAATGTGTTTTCTTGCTTAGAAACTAGCTTTTCCTTGGTTACAAATAAGAAAAACGGAAAAACACCTGTTCAAAAAATAAAAAGCCTGAAAAATTGACCAAAGACGCTAAGCTTTTTGAAGGTGTCATATGGAGCTAGAATAACTAATTGGGTTTCAAATTGTGTTTCATAGTGCAGAGATAATGTTGAAGCCTGGTTGGCTGCAACCATATTATCTTTGTAAATAAATTCCTTGGTAGTGCCTCCTTCTACCGTAATCCACAGATTTATTTAATGCATCAACATCATACAACTATTTTATATGTGTTGAGGATGGGCAGAGGTGTTCCCCCACATCAACCAAAACTAGTTGTGAAAAACTTGATGTAAAGGTTGCTATAGCCAACACAAAGAGCTGCATTCACTTTTGACACCTTTAGCGCACTGAGCTGGTGACCACAGCATCATGGTACATTCATACAGCATTTGTAGCACTGGTAGGTGAACTTCAGTGTGACACTTAACTCAGGAGTTAAATCTTTAAAATGTTTTCAATCTCCTTAACTATTAACAAAAATGTATCTTATTTGTGTATCACTCGGCTGTAGATTCTCAAGTCATCTTTGAATTGGCGCTGACTAGTGATGGGCTGTACACACCTAAGTTCGGTTCGAATTCAAACTTTAGAGCATGGCGAAAAAGTTTGAACTCAATAAAAGTCTATGGGACCAGAACTCTGAAAATCAAATGTTCCAATTTTGAAGGCTTATATGCAAATTGTTGGCCATAAAAAGTGTATGGGAATTAGGGTACTGCCCCAGGGGACATGTATCAATGCAAAAAAACTCTTTAAAAAAAATACATTTTTTATAGGAGCAGTGATTTTAACATTGCTTAAAGTGAAACAAAAAATGAAAAATTCCATTTAAATATCGTCCCCTTAAACTGCCTGTAAAGTGGCGCATCTGTACGATCTGCAGCAAAAAGTGACATTTGTAAAGAAAAAAAAAAAGCGTGCCATTCCCCCTCCCAAACAACACCAGACGCTTTAGGTCTGGTAGGAAAGTTAGGAGGGACCCCATTTAAGAAAAAAAAAGTGTGGGTGGGGAAAGCCGTGGGGTCCCCCTAAAATTCCCAATCAGACCCTTTATCCGAGCAGAGGCCTGGCAGGGCAACATGCCCTCGGCACCTAGAGGGTGCTTTCAACGGCCTCTTCCCCACATGCCCTGGGGCGTTGGTTGTGGGGGTGTGGGCAGGAGGGCTTATTCACATCAGGTATACCCCTTCAATAAAGGGGTACCCAGATGTGCCCCCCCCTTGTGAATGAGTAAGGGTTACTTGTACCCCTACCCATTCACTAAAGGGTTCAAATAGATTGTAAATAAAAACACCAGACTTAAAAAAAATGTTATTTAATTGAAAAACAAAAGACATGTTATTGACAAGTCTTGTTTTATTTGTAAAAAAACTGGATACACCGACGTAGTCCTAGGGTCAATCACTACGTCCAGCGTTATCCTCGCCTACATTTAAAAAAAAAAACACTGACCCGTCTGCTTGCGACGAACTCCCGCCGCAGAAGGGCATTCTGACAGATGCCGGCAAAATATAAGCAATTGGGTGGCAGCTTCGCCCAATGGTTTAAATTTGTGGTCAAAGCCCCACTGATATGTACGCAGGAATCAAGATGATGGACCTGCCTACAATGACCTGAGGTGTGCCGTGGCCACTATGGTCAGTATGCAAAATAAGGGGGCATACTCAAGAGTAAAAGGTAACTAAAAAAGGGGGTGAGGCGGGTGGGATGACGCCCACGAGCCGACAGGTGAGATTGGGAGATGGAGCAGTTTAAATATGTGGGGCTCCTCCCACAAATCCGGCTAATTAGCCTACCACTTGTCCGGCACCTGACAGGATTTGGCTGTTTGCGATTGTAGTCCATCATGGGAGGGAGCTTGGAGCGGTGGCTACTTTACAACCCACAGGGAACATGGGGAACAAACGTAGCCACCCTCTAGAAGGAAGGACAGTGTCTGCATGAATGCAGAGATGATTTGGGGATCTTCACCTGAGTGATACACAAATAAGGTACATGTCTGTTAATAGGTTATGTTTGAATGTATGTTTAAGATTTAACTCCTGGGTTTAGTGTCACTTTAAATACCTTTACAAAGCAAAGTTTAATGAGCTTTGGACAATGCTGTAGTGTATCTGTTGTCCCCTTGAGGTGATCTACTCAAGGTCTACAGATTCTTTTTATATAATTACTAAGCCAGAATGTGTATTTCCATGGTATTATCCCATGCTTAAAAAAAACATTATTAGAGATGACTCTCAAACAGATCAGCAAGTATTCAAACTCAGCCAGAAATTACTGAATTAGTAATGTTTCTGTTTCTGATTATGTGTAGGTAAATATATTGTATTTGTAAATATAACTGCGATTTCACTAAATATTTTGCATGTGTACTTGTCTGTGCAGCCTGTGTTAAGAAAAATGAAAAAAATCCAGTATAATGGTTCATCTTTTTTTAGAGATAAAGCCTGCTTTTAGCAGCATGATCTGGCTTGGTGTTTGCATCCATCTTTTCTCTAAAGCTGTTCCTGGCCACCACTAGAGGATACTGTTTTGAGACACAAGATTGCTGAAAACAGGAAATGTCTTCAGTAAAGGTGCCCATACACTGCACGGGAAATCCCAAGATCGTACGAGAATCGTGCAGTGTATGGAAGGCAAGCAAGCGTTTCTAATGTACGGTCGCACGACTTTTGTATTTCGAGCATGTTGGAAAACCAGCCGAGAATCGTACGATTTTCGGCTGGTTTTTAACATGATCGAGAGATGACTGCCGAACGGGCCGGTGTGCGCACGCACAAACTGCCCTTTCAGCATTGCAGTCATCGGAAGCCCGCCCCTCAGGGGGGCGGGCTTCCGTTGATCGCAAGTAGGATTTGCCTGTCCAACACTTGTCCGGCACCTGACAGGATTTGGCTGTTTGCGATTGTAGTCCATCATGGGAGGGAGCTTGGAGCGGTGGCTACTTTACAACCCACAGGGAACATGGGGAACAAACGTAGCCACCCTCTAGAAGGAAGGACAGTGTCTGCATGAATGCAGAGATGATTTGGGGATCTTCACCTGAGTGATACACAAATAAGGTACATGTCTGTTAATAGGTTATGTTTGAATGTATGTTTAAGATTTAACTCCTGGGTTTAGTGTCACTTTAAATACCTTTACAAAGCAAAGTTTAATGAGCTTTGGACAATGCTGTAGTGTATCTGTTGTCCCCTTGAGGTGATCTA
Organism: Nanorana parkeri; assembly: GCF_000935625.1. Lineage (NCBI taxonomy): Eukaryota > Metazoa > Chordata > Amphibia > Anura > Dicroglossidae > Nanorana > Nanorana parkeri. The sequence goes on from NW_017307200.1 coordinate 426,964, forward strand.
CTCAAGGTCTACAGATTCTTTTTATATAATTACTAAGCCAGAATGTGTATTTCCATGGTATTATCCCATGCTTAAAAAAAACATTATTAGAGATGACTCTCAAACAGATCAGCAAGTATTCAAACTCAGCCAGAAATTACTGAATTAGTAATGTTTCTGTTTCTGATTATGTGTAGGTAAATATATTGTATTTGTAAATATAACTGCGATTTCACTAAATATTTTGCATGTGTACTTGTCTGTGCAGCCTGTGTTAAGAAAAATGAAAAAAATCCAGTATAATGGTTCATCTTTTTTTAGAGATAAAGCCTGCTTTTAGCAGCATGATCTGGCTTGGTGTTTGCATCCATCTTTTCTCTAAAGCTGTTCCTGGCCACCACTAGAGGATACTGTTTTGAGACACAAGATTGCTGAAAACAGGAAATGTCTTCAGTAAAGGTGCCCATACACTGCACGGGAAATCCCAAGATCGTACGAGAATCGTGCAGTGTATGGAAGGCAAGCAAGCGTTTCTAATGTACGGTCGCACGACTTTTGTATTTCGAGCATGTTGGAAAACCAGCCGAGAATCGTACGATTTTCGGCTGGTTTTTAACATGATCGAGAGATGACTGCCGAACGGGCCGGTGTGCGCACGCACAAACTGCCCTTTCAGCATTGCAGTCATCGGAAGCCCGCCCCTCAGGGGGGCGGGCTTCCGTTGATCGCAAGTAGGATTTGCCTGTCCAAGATGAGCAGATCGTACGTTTTTTTTTAAGTACTTTACCACCCTCGCAAGACAAAAGTCTTGCGAGGGTGGTAAAGTGTATGGGCACCTTAATGGTAACACATCATATTGCCTATTTTTAGAGGCTACTGGTAAAAGTACATATGTATACATTTTGTGGAAATGCAGTCATGCTTTAAAGTATATGTGACTGAAGCTTGCAAACAGGCTGTAGATCAAGTATGCCAAATACCACTGATTTAATTTTCAAGAAACCCTGAAAAATATAGAAAATGTCCTGTGTTTAAGTAGCATTTAAGTGACTGCAAAACCTCAATCTTCCATTTTCTGATCCAGTGCTGGGACCAGAACCAAAGCAACAGCATCCAGTTACTGCCATTGACCTCACTGTCTCTCTGCAGCAAATCAAAGACTACAGAGTAGGCCAGGTGTGTGTGTGGTTTCCTGTGTTGTCCCACAGGGTTGATTATGCTACCACAGCAGTAGGTGCCATTGGTTAGTGTTGTCACCTGTGTGGAGGCAGATGCAGGCAGGATCAACTGTTTTTTTTTTTTTGTTTGTTTTGTTAGCACTTATTAGACAGCTACAAATAAAATGTATAAATCACCAAGGGGCTATTAGAAAATAATTTGTATGTTTTGAGTTTACAAACACTTTGAGTATGATTGTTGGTAAAAGAATAGTAAGGACATTTATACTGGACAGAATGTTTCATGCCAGAAGGCAGAATAATAGACTGTTCCTTTGCACGATTCAGGTCATCTATGTTGAACATGGACTCTAAAAGAAATCTTTCCCTTCCTGTGTTTGTGTAAATCGGCGCATCTGCACAGCATCTGTACTCGGAACATGACCATGGGAGGGTAATCCCAATAGTGTCTTTTATATAATATTTATGGTGGGACTTCCAGTACTCTAACTATATCTATACACCTATTAGTCTTGTTGCCAAAATGTTAGATGGCATGTTTTTCATTATTTAGACCTGCAAAAATTATCATTTTTTTTTTCTTTTCTTTTCTTTTTCTTCAACTTAGTGGTATAACTAAAGCAATCATACTATTTTATTTGTACAGTGATATAACAAGTGGTGACGGTCTTGAAAAGGGCATTGCAGTTCTGAGGTTATAGGTAACATATTGGCTAATCAGCAAAAATGAGAGTAGGAGAGTGGGCAGCAGTGGTGAGCAGGCAGTGAATGATGAGGTGGCAGACTGTCTATTGGAGCCTCTGAATGAGAGGCAGAAAAGCAATGAGGGAGGATTTTGTCCAGGGTCAGACTGCAGAGGACTGGGGGGAGCAGCCATGCTAATCCATCTGGCGGCATTGACCCACAAGTACAAGCCACTGGTATCCCCAGGGCCGGTCCACAGAGCACACAGATTGGACCTTTTTTAACACACCTGCTGTTGACCGCTCCATTGTGGTCCCAATCCTCTTCTGGCACCATATCAACCATGGTAAAAGTACTAGCCGTTTGGTTACTGTATGCATGAGGAAATGCGTGACTTTGTACCATAGAGCTCTGCAACACCTACAGTCGATTTATACTATGGATTGCTGGATGTAAAGGCTGTACCACTGGTTGGAGGTGGAAAAATATATGCTTGAGGCAGTAAACTGCCCTGCTACATGTGTCAACAGACAGAGCCTTCAGTGCAGCAGCACTACATACAGTGCAATGGCCCTGATATGCTACACTGTAATTTTTGTATTGTAGAAAACACACTTGCCTTTTGTTTGTTTCTGTACAGTTTAGACTATTCTACCTGAATGTTAAATAACCACCTGCTGGTCATATTTTTCTGAAGTGTCCCTGGGACAGTAAGCTTTTGTTTGTAATGTAACAAAACAACTGCCTTGTGTCTATGTATTTTCTCTTTTCAATCTGCTCACAAAACTTGCCCTGTTGCTCGTAATTTTTGGTAAGCCCCCACTGCCACCACTAACTCCAGCCAGAGACCAGACAGTCGCATACGTGGCTAACCCCTGATCTGCATAGCTGACCCAGACCAAAACCCAGTCCAGTGCCTGCTCATTGCCTACTCTATCCCCAACAGAATCAAATACAGGATCTGTTGTCCTACTAGTCAGACCAACCCAGACGTGAGCCCCGTGAAACTCAAGCAAATAAGCAGGCATAGTCTCAACAGCTCCGTGTGCATTGGAACACAGTCATTCTATCGTGTTTGGACAGCATTATTCCTTCGGTTACCGTCACAAAATGTATGTGCACATTCAATTCTTTAACCGTAGGGGTGGATCAGTTGAAGACCAGTGACGAGGAATAATTGTCCTAAAAAGGTGGTTTTGTAGGGATCACTTGTAAGCACCCACGGAACTTGCATGGGCATGTAACAG
>NW_017307200.1:430087-445608 GCF_000935625.1 Nanorana parkeri
TTTTTTAAACCAGACTATGGATCTCCTTCCAAAAACGATTCCAGTTTGGGGTATATCCAGAAAACATAATGAAGGGAACCCATCCAAGCAGGAGGCAGGGATCTTCCTATCATACTTGGATATGCATAGTATTTTTACCTTAAAGGATGCAGTAAGGTACTGCAAAAGAAAATGTCCCTCCATTAATTCAAAGTACTATACTGGAAAAGTGTGAACCCAGCCTCAGAACTGCATGCATTATGACAGCCCATTTAAATAAATGGACTGGCAATGCTCCAAAAGCTCCAAAAAATCGACATGCACCATTTTTGGCAACATATGACCTAGCAACGCATGGTTGTTCGTATGTCTTCCAAAGCTCAAAACTTTACAGTTTAAGTAATTGGCAGTGACTCCAAAGTTGTCCATCATCCCTCATTATTTCAAATATGAAAAATAAACATGAGTAGCAATATGAAAGATAACTTGCGTCAGGAGGAACTCTAGCCCAGTGGGGAAAAAAATGTATGTAAGCTATTTTATGTTTTCTAAGGATTTACAATCCTTTTTAGCCAGCCTTAAGGTGCCCGTACAACTTACAATTATCTGGAGATTTTTGTCTGCCATTGCGTTTTCGTCCAAAAATCTGCCAGTTAATGGGGAGTGTACACCCTCAATTACTATACAACTGGAAGATTTTTGTCTTTCAAGCAGGCTAGAAAAAATGTTGTCTAGTTGGACAAAAATTGATAGGTTAGTGGCGTTGTTGTACAACAAAAATCTCAAGATGCAAACTGCACATGCTCAAACGAAAATCTGTCCTTTCAGTCGATGAAAATTGGCCAGGTGGTGGTGCTGACGAGCCTTAATTGCGAACTACATTGGTCTGTGCATGATGGGCTGGTTGTAAGAAAATTGAACCAGGGTAAAGGTGGCCATACACTTTACAACCATCGCAAGACTAAGGTCGTAAAGTAATTTTAAAAAACGTACGATCTGCCCATCTTGGACAGGCAGATCGTACTTGCGATCATCGCAAGCCGGCCCCCCTGAGGGACGGGCTTCCGATGACTGCAATGTTGAACGGGCAGTGTGCGCGTGCGGCATTGATCTTACGATCATGCTAAAAACCAGCCGAAAATCGTACGATTCTCGGCTGGTTTTCTAGCATGCTCCTAAGACAAAAGACGTGCGATTATCATACGATCGCGGGATTTCCCGCGATTATCATGCGATAATCGCAGTGTAAGGGCACCATAAGATGTTTGCACAAAAAAAAGTTGTACAATGGTTGTAAGGTGTTTGGCCACCTTTTAAGGTGCCCATACACCTTGCAATTATTGGACGAATATTTTCATCCGATGATCAAATCATGCACTGACCATCGCACAGTTCAATTAGCAGTCGTTAGCAAAATCACCTGGACAAATTTAGTTAATTGACAGCACGGATTCTCGTTTGCGCATGAGCAGTGTTAAATCATGCGATTATTTTTTTTTTTTTTAATTTGACATACAAAAAACGCCATCAACCTTGCGAATTTCGTACGATTCAACCAAAGTTTTCTAGCCTACTGGAAAGTCTGACGTCTTACGATTGTACAGTATTTGCAGTTGTACACTGCCCATCAAGCTTGCGAATAGTGAATGAAAACGCTCTGCCACACTGCACAATCAGGCAGGTGTCACCATAATGCCCTGTTCCAGTTTCAGCTTTCTGTGTTTTTTGGCTACTCATTGGAATATTTGGTCAAAACTTTACATATTCTTGTTCCGGGGAGCAGACAGGTGGCACAGAAAACTCTTATTAGGAATAGTGGTGTCGCCTATCTGGTTTTGCAGGGGTGTGTGATTCTGAAAGCTGAACATCATTTTGCAAGTTAAATTTTATTGATATAAATGCATTTTATTTGAATTGCCTAAGTAAAGGGTGCGGAAAGTGGAATTGTAACAGATCAAATAGTTTTATTGTTTACAGTGAGACCCTTTTACTGCAGAGCTCTCTCAAATATTTTACCATACTGTCATCTGCCATGCATATGTTCAGCCACTGCCAACTTGGAATATATTTATTTACATATAGTTTTAAAGGGACCTTTTGAGGTTAGAAATACAGGAGCTGCCATTGCTAGCTTCTACATGTGCAGACTGCAGGGCCGCCTTTTGTGATCCTGTCTTTATAACATATTAAGTCACTGACCTGGAACCAGTAGGCATTATGGGAGTTCAGACTGGTTGCAGTGCCGTTCGCATCACTGCAATTAGTTCTTTACTTAGAAAGACATCTTTATCTCTAAACTTTCCTGGTTTCCATCCTTTGGCTGACAAAATTGCGAATGAACCGAGCAGCCCAAAATATAGGGATATTCGTGACACAAGGCAATTTTTGAATCTTAAACAAAAAAAGTGAAACTAAGCTCAGGAGTTAATTCCTAAAAAAAAAACGCATTCAAGCACCTTTTTAACTATTAATGAAAAATGTATCTTATTTGTGTATCACTTTGCTGTAAATGCTCAAATCATCTCTGAATTTGTGCTGACACTGTCCTTCCTTCTGGGGGGTGGCTACTTTTGATTCCCCATGGTCTCTGTGTATGTTCTAAACAGGACTGTCTTTAATATTAAGTGGGCCCAGGGCAAGATTTTGTTGATGGGCCCCCACAACCCGCCCACCTCCATCACTTCCCGACCCAGACCCCCATATTCACCTACATCACCTTCCCCTTAAACTAAAAAAATTAAAACAATATATGTATATTGATACTGTATATACAGTTCAATGCACTAATGCAATAAACTCAGGAATCTGCAACTCATCTGTCAAAATGCCATTCTGCGGCGTGAGTTCGTCGCCAGCGGACGGGCCGGTGGTCGTTGGGTTTTAAAAAAAATGATTTTCAATTTTTTTCTTTGTGTGTGGTTTTTTTTTTTCCGGCATGGACAACGCTGGACGTCGTGATTGTTTTGGATTTTTTTTCTGAAGTCTGGTCTCCTTTTTTTTTAAACTATTTTATTTTAACCCTTTAGTGGATGGTTAGGGGTATAAGTACCCCTTACTCATTCACAAGGGAGGCCGCATATTGGTGCCCCTTTATGAAAGGGGTACCCTGATGAGAATAAGCCCCATGTTCGCACCCCCACAACCAACACTGCAGGGCTTGTGGTGAAGAGGCCCTAGTCCCTATCTGCACGGGGACAAGGTGCTTTTCCAGGGGTGTCCAGTGCCGAGAGCATGTGCCCTGGTATGGCAAGGAAGGGGGGGTGTGCACGCTCATCACCCCCCCTCTTTCCTGCCATGCCAGGCCTAAGCTCGGATCAAGGGTCTGGTTAGGAATTTTAGGGGGGACCCAATATTTTCCTCCATTTTTGGGAATTGGGGTTCCTCCAAAATTCCTACCAGACCTTTAAAGGAGAACTATGAGGTGAGTGCTTTTCACTCACCTCATAGTTCTAGCCGACCTGTGACAATGAGACTGTCACAGGTCGGCTCAGTAGATCGGGAGGTGAGCGAACACATACCGGGTTTGCTCACCTCTCGATCCTGTCACGGCTCTCTGCAGTGACAGGGGAGGGGCTGGATTCCCCCCTCCCCACTCCGATCCTCTAGCGCTGACTGGCGGAACGGATGGGGGAGGGGGCAGGTACAGCTGACTCTGCCTCTAGACAGGTAGAGTTAGCTGTCACTCACGCAGCTGGGCGGATCCCATCGTCTAAGTCGGGATCCGCTCCGGCGTCTAAGTATACCGCGAGCTGTAGCTCGCAGTATACTGAGCTTAGGGTAACGGGAGGATGCTAGTTTGTGTCCTCCCCTTACCTTAAGGAGAACTATGGGGAAAAACACTGACCCCATAGTTCTCCTTTTTAAGGGCCTGGTTCGCTCACACTCTCTAAATGAGGTCCCTCCTAACATTCCTACCAGAACTAAAGAATCTGGTATTGTTTGGGTGGGCAAACCGCACGCTTTTTTCCCCTCTTTCTTAAAATTAAGTTGTGTTTTTTTTTTTTACTTTTAATGTTTTTAACATCTATTAAATACATTTTTAAACTTTTTTTTCTTTTTTTTTTTCATCTAATTTTTTTTTTCTATTCTGCTCACCTACCTTTTGAGTGTTCACTAACTGCCGTTTGGCCCCCATGAGAATAGTGGAGAATGGCAGCGAGTGAGCTGCTGGAGCTTTGGCTCAGCCGATCCAGATGTTGGATCAGCTGAGTCGAACTCCTTCTGCAGTTCGGCTCAGCCGAACATGCTGACTGAAGGCAGTCGATGTATGGCTGAAATCGCCCGTACTGAGCAGAAGTGAATAGCCGAACAGCATTCGGCTCTGTTCACTTCCGCTCGGTTATTCACTTGGCTGCCTTCGTCAGCTTAGTACATAACCAGGGCTTGAAAAAATTTGATAGTGTCTCACCAGTCAGTCAAAAATTTCACCATCAGCATGACCGGACTATAGCCTTGCAATTTATGTTAAAAAAGTTTGGGGACAGATAGAGCTTTCTTTTGGAGGTATATAATCACCACGGGGGGTATTTTTTTTTTACTATATAATTAAAAAAGTACCATAAATACCTTTAAAGGAGAACTATGAGGGGAGTGCTTTTCACTCACCTCATCGTTCTAGCCGACCTGTGACAATGAGACTGTCACAGGTCGGCTCAGTAGATCGGGAGGTGAGCGAACACATACCGGGTTTGCTCACCTCTCGATCCTGTCACGGCTCTCTGCAGTGACAGGGGAGGGGCTGGATTCCCCCCTCCCCACTCCGATCCTCTAGCGCTGACTGGCGGAACGGATGGGGGAGGGGGCAGGTACAGCTGACTCTGCCTCTAGACAGGTAGAGTTAGCTGTCACTCACGCAGCTGGGCGGATCCCATCGTCTAAGTCGGGATCCGCTCCGGCGTCTAAGTATACCGCGAGCTGTAGCTCGCAGTATACTGAGCTTAGGGTAACGGGAGGATGCTAGTTTGTGTCCTCCCCTTACCTTAAGGAGAACTATGGGGAAAAACACTGACCCCATAGTTCTCCTTTTTAAGGGCCTGGTTCGCTCACACTCTCTAAATGAGGTCCCTCCTAACATTCCTACCAGAACTAAAGAATCTGGTATTGTTTGGGTGGGCAAACCGCACGCTTTTTTCCCCTCTTTCTTAAAATTAAGTTGTGTTTTTTTTTTTTACTTTTAATGTTTTTAACATCTATTAAATACATTTTTAAACTTTTTTTTCTTTTTTTTTTTCATCTAATTTTTTTTTTCTATTCTGCTCACCTACCTTTTGAGTGTTCACTAACTGCCGTTTGGCCCCCATGAGAATAGTGGAGAATGGCAGCGAGTGAGCTGCTGGAGCTTTGGCTCAGCCGATCCAGATGTTGGATCAGCTGAGTCGAACTCCTTCTGCAGTTCGGCTCAGCCGAACATGCTGACTGAAGGCAGTCGATGTATGGCTGAAATCGCCCGTACTGAGCAGAAGTGAATAGCCGAACAGCATTCGGCTCTGTTCACTTCCGCTCGGTTATTCACTTGGCTGCCTTCGTCAGCTTAGTACATAACCAGGGCTTGAAAAAATTTGATAGTGTCTCACCAGTCAGTCAAAAATTTCACCATCAGCATGACCGGACTATAGCCTTGCAATTTATGTTAAAAAAGTTTGGGGACAGATAGAGCTTTCTTTTGGAGGTATATAATCACCACGGGGGGTATTTTTTTTTTACTATATAATTAAAAAAGTACCATAAATGTAAAAAAAAACAAAAAAGTTTCCTTACGTTATGTTATAAAACATTTATTCTTCCCCATATTATTAGTAAAACATAAAAGTCAGGGTCACGTCGGGTAAATAGACACCAAACATGTCAAGCCTTAAAATTGCGTGCGCCCGCAAAAATCGAAAAAAACGCCCATAGGCGACGATTAAAACGCTTTTACTGTTCATCAGTTTAGTGTTATCAGTTATTAAAGGAGAACTATGGGGTTAGGGATTTTCCCCATAGGTTTCCTTAGGGTAATGGCAGGACACAAACTAGCATCCTCCCGTCACCCTAAGCTCAGTATATAGGGAGCTGCAGCTCGTGGTATACTGAGACGCCGCAGCTGAAGCGGATCCCGACAGTTATGTCTGGATCCGCCCAGCTGCATGAGTGAAAGCTAACTCTGCCTGTCTAGAGGCAGAGCCAGCTGTACCTGCCCCCTCCCTCATCCGTTCCGCCAGTCAGCACTAGAGGATCGGAGTGGGGAGGGGGGAATCCAGCCCCTCCCCTGTCACTGCAGAGAGCCGTGACAGGATCGAGAGGTGAGCGAACGCCGGTATGTGTTCGCTCACCTCCCGATCTACTGAGCCGACCTGTGACAGTCTCATTGTCAAAGGTCGGCTAGAACTATGAGGTGAGTGAAAAGCACATCATCAGCTTCTCTAGCTGGAGAGTGACACTGAATGCAGGAAGTGATGTAATATACATCACTTCCTGCATTCGGGGACTGAGAGGAGATCAAAGGGAGTTCGTGTACTGAACTCCCTTTGATCTCCTGTCACAGAGCCGTGCCGGTCCCGGATCTCGGGACCGGCAACGGCAGTGACAGCTTCTGATACAAGCGATCGAGCGTCTCTCGAGACACTCGACCGTTTGACTGTAAAGCTCCCGGCCGGCCGTGTAATTACAACTGCCAGCTGGGAAGCTGCTCGTCGGGCTCCACTGTCTGCTCGTCGCAGACGAGTGGATTTTTTCGAGCCCTGTACATAACCCTAATGGACTGAATACACTTTGTAGCACGTGTTTTGTGAAATGCATGTAAATACAATGCAGTCCAGATTCTTTCTTCCCAGTTCTGCTCCTGATCCCAGCATGTCTGCAAGTGCTAAGATGTCCTGCCCATGTACAGCTAAATACAGATTTGTGCAAATAAAGATACAAAATGATTTTTTAAATGTTTTTACCTATCGTGTTGTGCTGTGCCCTCCCCCTCCTTTTCCTCTGTGCCTGCCGGATCTCTGTGACCGGCATCGGGGGAGAAGATCACAGCAGGAGGCACACAGACACATGGACGGCCGGTCACTTCACAGCCTGGCTGCTGCTGAAAAAGGATGGTCGATCTAGTCTCCCCACCAGCGCTGCTGCGGCTCATTTTTGATCTGTCGTTGAGGGTGAAAGGGACAGCTGTTGTGGGCCCCTGTAAATTATGGGGCCCAGGGCAGCTGCCCCTTTTGCCCCGCGGTAACGACAGCCCAGCTCACTCCTGTGATAGATTACAATATCACATTTAGTTTACTAATTTGTATTGATATTGTAGTCCATCATGGGAGTGTGCTTGGTGTGGTGGTTACTTTACAACACACACACACACGGGGGGGACCAAGGACAAGGAAGGACAGAGTCGGCAACAGTTCAGAGATAACTGGAGATCTTCAGCTAAATGATGCACAAATAAAATTACGTTCTAAAGCACTACTTTTTATATAATATTTTAAATACTTTTCCATTCCCAGTTATTTATAAAACATTCTGTTCATTTGCATGTTAATCAAGTCTTCTTCTTGTCAATTAATAAAAATAAATATGGGAAGAAAGAATGGAAAAGGAAAGAAAACAAGGTCAGACGCTGAACTTGTAGCCATAGGAAGGGAGGGGTAGGGCAAAGTTTCAGTGATATGAGCCATCTCATTTTATTATTTGCTTTTCTGTTTATGATGAATGTATTATTTTGTACACTCAAGGTGCAGAAACGTGCATTGGGTTAGTAGGTCCTAGTACTGGAAGTGTCTAAAAAAAAAAAAATAGTATTTGTAAATGTATCCATCCATAGATTATACTACCTGTTCTGTTTTTTGTTTCCTTTTTCTACAGCTTCATCTAGCACATGCAATTAGGTTGAAAAAAACAGTCAAAACCTGATAGTTTGTGCTTGGGAACCAGTGGAGGTCTGTGCTTGCAGACAGCCGGTTCTCCAACTGGAGGTCCAAAATGACTCCTACATTACTTTTATAACTTCAATAAGCTCACTCAACAATGTAGCTCTTTGATTTTACAATTTACTAATATTGTACAGTATTATGTATATCATGCAGTGGTGTATTTTGGTTTGGGGCTGCCCTAGGCAAGACGAAACTCAGGCTGACGTCCCGCAGAGCCCACCATAGACCCCGCAGAGCCCATCTGAGACTCTTAGGTGGGCTGTGCAGAATCTATGCTGGGCTCTGCAGGATCCCTTTACCAGCACAGTGTGATCCTCTTACCTGCAGCTCCCCAGCCTGCCTCCTGACGACATCTGCTGTTAGCTGGAGCCGCCCACTGCTGGACCTGGCCTCCTCCACCACCGAACCAGTGCTGCTTGGTCCCTGGCCTCCTCCACTGCCCGACAGGCACTTAGGGGACCCGCCCCCTAGGGGACCCGGCTTCCTCTGCCACCCGACCGGAGCTGTGGGACCCGCCCCTCCCCTGCTCCCGGCTTCCTCCGCCACCCGACCAAAAATGTGGGGACGGACTGATTTGGTTCATTGGCTGCCTTGGTTGTGAACAGAGGGCCATGTGTGTACATATGCTTTTTGCATGAGTGTGAATGTGCAGGAAGCATCAAACATTATATACAATATATATATATATATAAGACTGGTGTACTACATGGGTCCTGCTGAGAGATATTCAGTAGCTCTTGTCTTGTGCCCTTGCTTCTGTACTCCTACATTGTCATCTGTGACCAAGCTTGCAACTAGCTACCTTGGCTTCTTTTTGTTTCGTGACTTGATGTTAACTACTGACTCTGTTCAGGTCTTCTCTTCAGATCCTAAGGTCTTCTGTCTGACCTCATCCATTCTTGATGCCTCATATCTTGCGTGCTTTACTGCTTACCTGTATGTGTGTCCCACTTTCTCCACCGCTCGAACGTAGCTGCGGGGACCCGAACCTGCCCCCCTGCATCCTCCTTCCAGCTCCCACTGCTGCTCCAATGTACCTGCATAGACCTGTACCTGCCCCCCCCCCGCCTCCTCCGCGGTTTCCTCGCCGCCCGACCAAAGCTGCGGGGACCCACCCTCCTGCCTTCTCCTCACTCCCTCCTCCATCTTCTCCATTCCTTGATGGGGCTGCCGGATTCTGTGCAGCCCGGCTCACCTCACTATTTTGGGGCTGCATTTTTGCCGCCCCCTTGGAAAGTGCCACCCAAGGCAAATGCCTTGTTTGCCTTGCAGCAGATACTCCCCCGTGTATATGTAAAGACAAAATGTTCACCCCTCCTATTTGTCCTGGTGACCATTGTCACTGAAACAGAAGATGATGGCGAATCAAAAATGTTAGACTTGTTACTAGAGCAAGAGATGAAGGGGATCTTTCAATGAGGACAACTGCATAGAAGGGAAATTACTCTAACTTTGGGGACATTTCCTTTCACTTCCTGTTGCATCCCCAGAACAGAGCTTGAAGGTATATTTCCCAAATGGGACACTGGCAGCAAGAAATAACAAGCTTGTTCACCCTTTCCTATTCTATCCACAGAAAGAAGTTCCAGCTATATGTACACTATGCTTTTCTATGCTTACTTTGAAATTGTGATAATATACTTATTTATTTTTTAAGACTGGTACTGTTCTAAGTGTAAGTTAGAAGAAAATACCATCAGCAAACTGAAAATGTTAAGTTTTTTGTTTTAATCACTGAATTGCTCACTTTAGTGTTTTTTTTTATTTTTTCATTATTATTCCTTGATGTTAGAGAGTGCCATCTAACACCAAGGGGTATATTTATACAGCATTGAATGTTCACCAAACATTCGCTGCAAGTGTGTCTTCGAGGTGCATATGTTTTAAAAGTACAGTGCTCGATTCACCTTCAGTAAATGTTTGGTGAATATCACATTGCCATTTACTCAGATTCTAGCATTTCAGTTATGTGATGAATGCCACATTTTTTGGCCTACTTTAAAATTTAAGAATTTTCTGAGTAACTCCAGCTATAAGCTCCCTATCCACCCTGTTTATAGACCTTCATTACATCCGTGGACACTAGAAGAATGGTTAGGGTTTGTTCAGTAGTACAGTATATAGTAACATACTATTTGGAAAAGTATGTGGAACACCAAACATATTGTGTTCAGGTGTTTCCTTTGAAAACAAGAAGTACAGAGGAAATTAGGACAATTGTGTGCTTTCAACCCTTGAGTTTGGGGACATCCCTTTTCTGTTCTAACATGACTGTTCCCCTGTGCACAAAGTCAGGTTAATAATGGACATGTGCGATTTCATTTTGGAAAGATTTGTTTTTCGGACACATTTTCTGAAATTCGTACATTGGGATGCATCCGAATTTCCAAATTACCGAAATAACGAATGCAAACAAATAGCAATTTCCGAAAAATACATTTTTGGATGCATCTGATTTTTCTTTCCTGAATGATTGTGTCAAGCATCAAAAAAAATCTGAATTCTCGTTAGCGGTGGTATGTACGAATTTTCGTTATAAACACATTTTCGTTGCAGCAAAGTGACAGACAAAAGATAAACATTACTTTTTTTTTTTCTTTACAGTCCACAGAAGAAAAAGTTCTGGTAGGAATTTTAAAGAGGAACCCCCACCCCCAAAAATTGGGGAGAAAAAAAAGTGGTCTCTGCCCTAAAATTCCCACCAGACCCTTGATCCTAGCACAGGCCTGGCAGGGCAGGAAAGGTGGGGCGGGGGGGATCGATGTGTCCATAAACTGTCTGAGTCTTATATTGGCTTACAAAGACTATTTGCATGACCACAGTTAGGAGGGAAGGCAAAGTAGTGTGGCCCAGAACTTTGACCAAAATTTTGCAAGGTGTCTTAAGTTCTAAAATGGGATATCTGGACATCAGAGTAAACACTAAAAATAACAATCAAATATAGCCCTTCATAATTAGGTCTGCTTCGAATGTTTCTGGACAGAACAGCATTTACTCATATTAATGCTTATACAGGCTTTATTAATTTTTTATTTTAACAGCATAACTAAATCAGGAAGACTTTAAAGGGAATCTGTGAAGATAGAGATGTGAAAGCTGATATTGCTAACTTGTTTCGATGGTACACATTTAATTGCTATGTAATTCTCTAACCCAGAACTAGTAATCAAGACATATGTGCTCAGCTTGGTGACCAACTAAAAAAAAACTACTTGTAATACTGATATGCTAGTGTAGCACACCCCCTGACCCCCAAAGGCCTGTGACGGACCCCCATAGGCAGGGAGGGCTGACATTTCACGCTCAGGGGTGGATCTTCAGCCATGTTGTGCGATGTGAACAGTAAATTGGGCGCTAGTCACTTTTACAGACTTTTTAGATGTTTTTATTATCGAACAGCAAAACTGGCAAGGAGGGAATAGGGCTTCAGACAGCCATAGCAAAAATAGACTCGAGACTTGCCAATCCCTTCCAGCTTCCACAGTGCGGGAATATTCTAGTTGAGCAGAGGATGACACTGTGTAGTAAAGCAACATCTGAATAGGGGATATGCATGAGATTTTTCCTGAGATAGACACCAGACTTGTTGCTGAGGTCCATGTCATCCTGTCCTTCCTGGCACCTCCAGCAGTCATAGGGCTCCTCTGGTTATCCTTCTCGGATAGTTTCAGAACCCACCTGAGTCCACAGGGGGCCTCCTCCAAGCTTAAGGACTAGTCGGCTTTTCCAACCTTGTACAACCTACCACCATGCTAGGCCCTGAGCACATGGCAAATTCCTCCGCATTTATGCACTTCCCCAGCATGCACCACTGGCTATGAAACTCCTAGTGAGGCTGAAGAGACATAAACACCCCCAGTGTTCTCCCACTGGTTGCCCCACTCGGTGGCAGGGTCACACCACACTACAGGTAGGTGCAATCAATAGCAGAACACCTAGAAATGACCAAATGATACCAGACTACAAATCAGCCTGACTGACTTACAGTGCTAGCAACACTAATTTTAAAGAGCCACTCAACTTAGGGGCTACACTAGTTTACAGTGGCAATTAAATGCAAAGCTGCTTCTAGTGGATAATCTACAAAACCTATACAGTAAAAAGAAATAGGGTTTTTTTTGTAAAAATGTAAAAGTAACATCAAAAATTAACACACACACTACAGTAATATCTCACTGAAAATGTATTATACTTCCTTTTAAGGTATAATTTTAAGACCAGGACCTCTTTTGTAGCCACAACTAACATAGATATATGTTGGTCATAAAGATTTCCATACACTTTGTATATGTCATGTTTTAACATGATTATCTATATTCTGCATGACCTTGAAAAGTACACTAGATAGCAGTACATTGACGTGGCTCCCAAAATTAATATGGATGTGTGTCATGCAATAGCAAGTTGTAGACAAGCATTCACTGTAGTGACACCCAGGCAGACTGATGCATTGGCTTTTTTATCATGTTTGTACAGGGAGAGATTTGGCCTTTGTAATAAAATGTGTGACACTCACTCAGACAGGATGCAGTATGCAACCAGAAGATCTTAAAATAAGCTACTTTGTTCTTATCAGTTTAAAACTAGTTACAGATCCTGCATTGGTGGCAGACAACCAACTTTGTGTTAGTGAGAACTTTCCACAAAATTGTTCTATACATGTCATTTAATAGCTGTTCTTAGCTGTTCTAAGGGTGCTTTCAGCTTTAAACAACTATTTGCTAATATACTACAAACATCCCACAGAATTTTCACATTTATTTGGTCTAGCAGCACTGTATTGAGTTTGTACTAATAGATTTATTTTTTAGGTCTTTGCAGAGGTACAGTGGGGAAAATATTGATTTGATCCCCTGCAGACTTTGCCCACTTACAAAGAAATGAAAGGTCTATAATTTTTATGATAGAGACAGAATATCAACCAAAAATCCAGAAAAAAAACACATGATACAAATGTTATAAATTTGAGTTGCAGATCAGTGAGTAAAATAAGTATTTGATCCCCTACCAACCAACAATAATTCTGGCTCCCACAGACTGGCAATGTGGTATACAGATTAGTCCTGTCAATTTAAGAAGCTGCTCATTAACGACATCTCATTAAGTATATAAAAGACGACCTGTCCACAGAATATTTCTTCCATTCAAACCTCACCACCATGGGAAGACCAAAAATCTGTCAAAGGACGTTGGGGACAAGATTGTAGACCTGCACAAAACTGGAATGGGCTACAAGACTATCGGCAAGAAGCTTGGTGAGAAGGAAACAACTGTTGAAGCAATTATTTGCAAATGGAAGGAATACAAAATAACCATCAATCGCCCTCAATCTGGAGCTCCATGCAAGATTTTGCCTCATTGGGTAAAGCTGATAAAGAGAAGTGAGGGATCAGCCCTGAACTACACGGGAGGAGCTTTTGAATGATCTCAAGGCACTTGGGACCACAGTCACCAAACAAACCATTGGTAACACAATACACCGCCATGGATTCAGATCCTGCAGCGCCCGCAAGGTCCCTCTCCTCATGAAGGCACATGTACAGGCCCATCTGAAGTTTGCCAATGAACATCTAAATGATTCAGAGAAGGATTGGGAGAAAGTACTGCGGTCAGATGAGACCAAAATTAAGATCTTTGTCATTAACTCGACCGTGTTTTGGAGGAAGAAAAATCCTGACTATGACCCTAAGAACACCATCCCTACAGTCAAGCATGGAGGTGGAAAACTATACTTTGGGGCAGTTTCTCTGCTAAAGGTACTGGCCGACTTTGCCACATTGAGGGGCCAATGGACGGGACCATGTATTGTAAAATCTTGGATCAGAACCTCCTTCCCTCAGCCAGAACATTGAAGATGGGCCGTGGTTGGGTCTTCCAGCATGACAATGACCCAAAACATACCGCCAAGGCAACAAAGCAGAGGATCAAGAAGAAGCACATTAAGGTCATGGCCTAGCCAGTCTCCAGACCATAATCCTATAGAAAATTTATAGAGGGAGCTGAAACTTCAAGTTGTCAGGCGACAACCAAGAAACCTTAAGTATTTGGAGAGTTTGGAAGTATAGAGGAGAGTGGACCAAAATCCCTCCTGAGATGCGTGCAAACCTGGTAACAAACTACAAGAAACGACTTACCTCTGTGCTTGCCAACAAGGGTTTCTCCACCAAGTACTAAGGTCATGTTTTGCTTGGGGATCAAATACTTCTAAATTGAGTTGCAGTTCAGTGAGTAAAATAACATTTGTATCACAGGTTTTTTTTTTTTTTACTGGATTCTTGGTTAATATTCTGTCTCTAGCATTTAAAATACACCTATGATAACAATTATAGACCTTTCATTTCTTTGTAAGTGGGCAAACTTACGAAATCTGCAGGGGATTAAATCATTATTTTTCCCACTGTATATAATGGTGTTCTGGCATACTGGTGTGCTATATAGGCAAGCACTGCTTTCTATTCCCAGCTCCGTAATGGATTGTAGCATAAAGCACATGGAAGCCCAAGACTCTTTGGAACACTAAGGTATAAGAAAGTCTCACACTCGGACTATTAATTGCTATCGATGGTGGAATTGTTAGCGGACACTTGCACCTGTCCCTTTCTCTGCTTCCTTTTTGAAGAGTTTCTGCCATAGCCTCTTCTGGAGAGAATAGCTACTATATGATACAGAATATTTGGCACCTACACAAAACATTCACTTTTGTTGGGTACATAGGGCAGAGAGTTTGTGGCCAGAACAAATTTATGAGAAAATTACTTTGAGGTAAAACAAGTTTTGTGGATCGCAGCAGCAGTTTGGGATCAGGGTGCTGGGCCTACAAATACACCTAGTTGTGAGGATCTGCCAGATGACCATGAAAAATATGTTCTACCGAAATTATGCCAGTTGGCAGAACGGATTCTTCAGTAATTTATAGATATTTGACATATGTTAAGCTGTTTGCACAATCTTTGGTATGGTTGCTAGTTTGACAATGGGTACCGGTAAAGCAGTGTACACCATGTCACATTACATGTTTTCCCATAGCAGCCAAACAGCTATAGGTTCCTAAACCCCTTATGATCCATTTGGCCATGCAAAGGACACATGAGTGATTTGGTATCTTTAAGAATTGTGTCTTGACTTATTAGTTACTACTCAGTTTTTATGTTTGTGATAACCATGTTACATCTGGATGGGATCAGTAAGGTAGACCTTTTTGTTATTATTCTAATGTTCTTATCTATTGTAAATTTACACACTGAGACACATTAGGTTTTTACTAAAATCTGTCTCTAGTCAGAAATTGTTTTTAGTTGTGTAAACAACTAAAACCAACTAAACTTGGAAGGGTTACATTTTAAATGCTATTTGTGTCTGAGATTCCCTCTTGTTTTCTTAGCTGTCTGACATCTATCTCTTGCATAGCGAGGACAAGTCTAATGGGGGGAGACGCACACAAAAAGTAATCTGAAAATAAAAACCTTATTGCTGTCTGAGTACTTCATGAATTACATTTCCACTCCCTTTCTGTTTTGCCTCATCTTTGTCAAAAAGACAGGAAGGGGAAATGTTTCCTTTCATTTTCCTATCTGATACCTGTCACATTGGGAGATGTGTCCTCACTTCCTAACAGGGACAGCAGAGGTTTTCACATATTTCCAT
>NW_017307200.1:445790-446096 GCF_000935625.1 Nanorana parkeri
AGACTTGTTTTTACAGCAATGGGGGGAAAAAAGATCATAGAGGTTTTATTGTATTCCCATTTTACCCTAGCATTCCCCCCACAAACTTAGTTGCTATAAATAATGGCTAATGTACCTGTAAACTTGCAACAAACGTTTTATTTGGTGATCCTGTTTAACAAACCCAGACATTGAAAACTAGTATATAGAATGAAAATGTAATTGTAGGGTGTCTGACATGACAAATACTTTGGGCTTGTAATGTATAAGTAAGATGTAAGATACCCTTACTTATATGTTCTATAAGATATAATAAGATTATATATA
>NW_017307200.1:446142-480323 GCF_000935625.1 Nanorana parkeri
ACCCCATAATTATTTTTTTAAGCAGTGATTTAAAGTGACACTAAACTTGGGCGTTAAATCTTAAAAATGCATTCAAGTGCCTTTAACTATTAACAATATTGTATCTTATTTGTGCATCTCTGATTTGGTGCTGACACTGTTCTTCATTCCGGAGGGTGGCTACTTCTGTTCCCCATGTTCTCCGTGTTTGTTGTAAAGTAGCCACCACTCTAAACTTACTCCCATGGACTATAATTTCAATACAAATTCTTAAACTAACCATGAGATAGTAGTCCAGCACAGGAGCGAGCTTGGTGAGGTGGCTACTTTACAACACACACAAGGACCATGAGGAACAAAAGCAGCCCCCCTCCAGAAGGAAGGATAGTGGCGGCACCGATTCAGAGATGATATGTGGATCTATAGCGGAGTTGTACACAAATAAGCTACACTTTTGTTAATAGTACTTGCATGCATTTGTAGGATTTAACTCCTGAGTTTAGTGTCACTCTAAGATGACTAGCAATGCTTCAAGTGCTATAACCCAAAGCAATTGATAATACTTTATCCTTCATTCATCTAAATGCCTTAAACTAAAAACTGTCATTTGCTTTCCGTTGGTTATTGCACATTGATGTTTTTAGCACAACCTTATTAAATGAGTCTCACTTACAGGCCTACAGTGGTATGAAAAGTACTTATTCAACAGCAGCAGACCTCATTTATGGGGAAGGGATGCCCCAGCCAATGGCAACCTATCCATCTCTTTTCTCATATTGCACATTTTGAAAAGTCGGAATGTGGATGCTGTGGACAACACAGACTGTCTGAAGCACTTTGATGCCATATGCAGCCAGGTATGAGGTTCAGCGTGCTTACACTAAACTAAACTTATACTCAACATAATTTTAAAAAAGTAAGATGTATACACTTAATTATGCAGAACAAAATGAAGTGTTGCCCATATGTAATAGTGGAAAATTGATGCAAACTGCAGTCCCTTCCTTACCAGTAAAAATAATATTTAAATTCTACACTAAAACATTGTATATTTGGTAAGCTGTGCATGTGGTAATTAAAGGCTTTATCGATGATACTAGAGTGCCTTTACCTCAAAGCAGTGCGAGTGGTTTAATGCGTCATTTCAGATTTTCATCACTGCAATTACCTGATTTAATGACCTCAGTGTGGTGCTAACTTTAAATTTATTATAAACACCTTAAAAAATGTCTATTTTATTTGGCTGTGGTTTAAAATGAATCTGTCTTAAATAAATGGAGATATTATTGCCAGGTTTTCTACAATTGCTGAATTGATAAGCCCCCTTTGTCGTCATAGCTGGCTCGGTTTCACAATTTGCCACAAATTAGCTTCTGTAAAGAGCAACTCCACCCTTCAACTTACTACTCTGACAGGATAGAAATGACCCATTGCTGACTATGAAGATGCAATTTGCAGGGTTGCCGTTCTGTTTCACTCTTCTACATTGAGTCACTGACTTGGAACAAAGTATGTGGCCAGAGAAGCATTAGGACTCCTAAACTACATGATTGTTTTTTTCAGTTCTGTTAATCTCTAACCACTGAAACAAGGGAAAGGAATACAGCTGTGGAGCTTGCACCCTTAATGGACAAGTTCATGTTTTCCCAGCCACCCTCCCTAGACCGGGGAGTTTTTTTTCCCACAGAGATGGGATTTTTTTCTAATTCTTGTCTTTTTTTTTTTTTCCTCTTCTCTTCCCTTTCTTTCATTTTCCCTTCCCTTCTCTCTCTACCTTTACCCAGTGTTCTCTCCTCCTCTCTCGTTGTAAAAATGTATAATAATAATCGGATGTGACTGTGATGGGACATTATAGTGGAAGCACCTCTGGTGCAGACGCTAATGTGAATGGATCTGTATTTTTTTGTACAGCACTGCAAAATATGTTGGAGCTATATAATTGTATAGTAATAGTGTGTGACTGTAGAGGGACATTAGAGTGTAAGCTCCTCTGGTGCAAAGACTGACATGAGTGGCTCGGTTTTCTCTGTACAGCACTTAGGAATACAGTACTGACATATTTTATACAAGCCATACCAATGCACCATTACTAACAAAGAATTAAACCACTGCAGGCTTGCTGTTGACCTCTGTGTCAGTTCCTCAATAAATAATTGGTCTGAGAAGGTAGTATTGATGCTCTATATCTCATGTTCCTTCTCCTGGTTGTCCCATTCAATTATGATGCTTTTATGATGGTGAATTCTCCTCCTGGGGGACATGATCTGAGGGCTTAGTGAATGTAATTGACAGGAGGAGAAGGAGGCACTTGACCCATGACTTGCACAGCTCATCTCCAACAATATTGTCAGTTAAGGCAGTTAACAGCAAAGCAAGTGGGTGTCCTGCAGGCCCAGCAGAGAGCAGACAGGAGGTCTCGGCCTGGGAGAAGGGAGGACAGACTGTGCCCGAAACAAGACAAGTAGCCGCTGCTACTAGAGGAGATATATAACCACTTGCAACGGGAAGCATATTCTTGTAGAATGCTGAGGTTTTGGGGCTCTGCTTGGGTTTTGCCCATGAAGATGTTTTAAAATTACCATGTGCATTAGTCAGGAATATAAAAACCTATTAGTGTCTTTATATCTGCTCCCATCGGCTGCTTTTAAAACACTCCTACTTTTCGCTCACTGAGTTTGCACGGGTGAGGTGTGTATGAGAAAAATAGTTCTCATTTGGCAATGGTTTCCATAAACAAAGAAATGGTTGCTTTAACCACTTTCCTTCCATTGTAGTTATACAGCTGGGAGGTGCCCCAACTAGGCTGGGCAGATGTACAGGTATGTCCACCTGTGCTTACCTTTGAGAGTAGACCAGGCACATCTTCTAGCCGCTGTTCCCACTGTCATTAGACTGAGAAGAGCATCATCTACAGCCACCATGATTGTGGTGGTTGGTCATCACAGGGATCACATGGCAATGTTTACACTGGTGAGCCCTTACATTTATCTTAAGGGGAAAGAGGGGGAACTTCTGAATGATTGATTCATTAGTTCCAGAGCAAAGCAGCAGCAGGTTTAAATATTTTAACCTCTTTACCGCCCCTCCCACTCCTGTAAATGTTGGCTCCATCCTCTCTCTACAGTGGCCTGTATATTAATGCCTTCACCTCCCTTATCCTGCATTTTTGTACATTACCTCCTCCCATTGTATGTGGCCTGTACTGTATATTAACTCCATCGGGTTCTCCTCCATCTCCTGTATGACCTGCACATCTCGTGCACTGTTACCAAGCTCTGTGTTTTAACCCCCTCAATATCGGCATGTTTCTTCATTTCCCAAAAAATTGTGGCATAAAATGATGAGCAGTCTTTTTTGGACAGTTTTTTTTTGTTTTTTCTTTTTCCCCACTTTTTTTTATATGATTAAATACCACCCACCAAAAGAAAGCTCTATCTGTCTAAAAAAAAAAAAAGATTTTCGATCAGGTACAGTGTCTGAGTAATTGGCAGTCAAAATATCACAGCTCTGAATAATGGCCTGGACAGGAAGGGTCCCTAAATGCTGGCCTTGAATTAGTTAAAGATCCATCCCCTGCAATTATATTCCAATTAGTATTTTCATCAAGATCAGGAGATTTCAGGTTTACAAGATCTTCAGGACCCAAGCGTGAATATCTCCTGTTAACTAACTGAGGCAATTACTAAGACTCCTGTTTTGAGACTAGTTCCTCTTTATCTGTGTATAGAATATAGATGCACATTAATGATCACTCTTAGATTAAATGGATTCATGTGCGTTTGAGTGAAATAATTAGTGAATCCTAAGGAAGGAACAGATGAGCTAGATGAGCTGTATGTGAAAGATGAGGACATAATAATAATTGTCAGAACTGCTGAAACAGCAAGCATTGCTGAAAGGGATAATGTCTCATTGGGTGATATTACATTGTTCAGATAATAATAGAGACACACGTTCTTGGAGATGTCTCATGCGCTTTTTTTCAAACAGAGGAAAGACTGAAAATGTGTTGGTATGACAAGTGTCAATGTCACAAATGCATAAAAGCATATTGAATACAATATTTCAAATGTTGTAGAACATGTAAATGCAACATGTACTGTTACTTTTTTTCACCTGTGATGGCTAATATAATCATAAATCATATTACAAAGGCTCTAGTACAATGTTTCTCAACCTTTTTTTCAGTGTGTCTTACACCTGCTCAGGGACCCATTCACTGATGAAACGGGTACTATCTGCATCTGTTGTGAGATGGAAGAAATTTATGTTTTCCTTTTTTTTTTTTTTTTTTATTAATAAAAATTGAGGAAAATTTACAAAACATAAAACCCTCTTATGTTGTGCTTGATTTAGAAGCCACATCTCATGATGCTATGAATGCATGCATCTCACATTTGCATCCCCCCTACCTTCTTAAAGGTTGCTGCTGCAGAGCCTCTTGACCATCAATCAAAGTCAGCAGCTGCGCTGTAGTGATTAGATGACAACATTAACAATCCTTCCCCTCCTCCTCTAGGTTTTGCAGCAGCTGTGCTGATACATATGTATGGCCCTTTTAGTTCATAGGAAGGGGTCTCATCATCTATTTCTCTGCTTGTGTTCTGCTGCATCCTCTCCATGTCGTGGGCTGCTTGGCATTGAAGGGTTAGGGGAAATATCTAAATACATCCACATAGAGCTGCCACTTCCTATTACACTACTATTGCTTCTTCTGCAGCCTCTTTAATTCTTTATTTTTCGCTGACCATAAATGGATTGGGGCTGGATGCTTGGACACTGCTGCTTCTGTTCTTGCTCCGGAGCCCCTCAGAATTCTCATTGATCCAGCTGGGGTAGAGCCAGGCCCTGGTACTGGGTTGAATACCCGCTTCCAACCATCAATCCCCACCATGGGAAGATTGCATCTTGGTAGACTTCAACTGCATCCCCTGTCTTCATGGAAGCCTCAGTGCCTCAGAGTGAGCGGGACATTTATCTAAATAGTTGTTTTCTCTATAAATGTATTTACTAAATTTGTAACACAATTTTTTTAATAAGATAATATTTTCAACATTCAGCAGTAAGTAAATATGCAAGTATAGATATCATATGATAAAATATATTACTCTATGCCCTGGTCATGAAAAATAACGAATAGTGTATTTGATGCTCCATTGCCTTCTTGACCAACAATAAAATACCATTGCTTGCAAAGCCAACAGTGACCTCTTCTGGCTGAAATTAACATGCAAAAATAGCCAATATATAGCAAAAAATGAACTGACAGCAACAGACTTTTGATGCCAATTTGACATATCCTGCTGGTTTTAGACTTCAGCTTTTAACGTACATGAACACACTTACAAGGATATTCAGTGTCCAAATCATTTTAATATTTTACAACCAAATAGATGCATTAACATAACAGACATTGGAGCTCACTGATGGCTAATGAGTGCAATGGAAAATGCATCAGTTGCCAGCAACAAATGAAATCATTTTTTAATGCAGATTAAGGGCTCATGCATATGGGCATATAAAATGCTGCGCTCAGGTCTGTAGTATGTACAATATGGAGCTGCATACTGCAGTATTGCAGTCTACAGGGTCCACTCAGACAAGTTCATTGTGGTTCGCATTCCTACTCGTAGTGCTGAGCTACATAAACCAAAATAAGAAAAATTTGCGTCTGTGGTCTGATTTTGTAATTATTTTACACAGTATGCAAGTAAACATTTGTTAAAATGGTTATGTCGGTACCAAATAAATGGACATTGCACTCAAGTCATATATTGAGAAAGACTGAAGGCTAAAATAAATCTGCACCTGTACCATTGCTTACACTTTCAGGCCTATTCACAAAAGGGTGAAGAGTTTGGGGAAGGCAGGAGAAGTGAACAATCTAGGCCAAAATAACTGATTTGGAAAAATTCTCCAATTTAGCTCACTTTTCAGCTCCGCTATGTTGTCCTAGATTGTTCACTTCTCCTGCCTTCTCCACACTCCACCCTTTTGTGAATAACCCTGTTTGTCTATGTGTATATCTTTCCTCTGCCCCCTGAATGAGTCATTCACTAGGCAACACAGGTGCAGAATGACCTTGGTCTTCAGTCATTCATAATCATATGTCATTCTCCAACTGGACCACGGTTGTTGCCTATTGAATGACTTATTTGAGACATTTAAGGACAAGAGGGATATAGTAAGTCAATCTAAACAAAGTAGTAGTAAGCAGTGGACACCTTTTAGTCCTACTGAAAGGCTGACTTTGTTTTGTATGCATCTCAATTCTCTACAGGTGTGTGTGTGTGTGTGTGTGTGTGTGTGTGTGTATGTTTATATGAGATGAGATGCAGTATGGACCATTTTTTTATGTAGGATATTGTTGCTGGCTTTCTGCCTGCAAGATGCTGTGCACATTTCTATGCTCCATGTGCATGAGCCCTAACAAGTAAAAAATACACGCATTAGTCCATATGGTTGTAGTAATATCAGAATATTCTTTTTCCAATTTCAGACATGCTAAGTATTTTTTTTTTTCACTGTGCCATGTAATGGAAAAGGTGTTCTTATGTATGTCATGTATATGAGCTTCTATTACTACTTTTAAACAAGTAAAGTAAGGTGTCTTTTTCCTAACCTGTGTGTGGTCAAAATGGAAATGGTTTAAAGTGCATGTCAGGCATTATCTAAACATATCCCCAAATCGTCTCCTCTCCCTCTAGAGTATGTACCAGCATCATTGTTTTTCTTTTACCGCATTCCTGTAGCTATAAACCACTTTTATTAATCCCTGTGACACCAGCACTAGGCTTGTAAAATTCTTGCACGGGAAGCTGCTGGGATCTCTGTTGCTGTTGACATAAGCATGAACCCAGAACTACATCTCCCAAGAGTCCTTTCCCTACACTGTGTGTGGGTAGGCTTCTGGGGGCCAAGGCAGCAGCTTAGTTTTGCTGAGCAAAATATAAATGTATACTTGTAGAGGAACAAAGAGAGGTGGGGGAATAGATCAGACCAAACAGAAAAGCATAGAATAGACCAAACAGAAAAGTAAGAATCACATTGCATTTCTGGCAGGATTAAGGGTATTTTAATGTACTTGCAGCATTTTTAAAAGGGATAAAACATGTGGAAGTGTACATTTTATTGATTTTCTTTCATTTAGCCCTCATAAACACTTTAACCCTACATAATGTTTATTAACTACAGAACACATGTATTTGTATCTTAAACTGCAGAAGTCTAAACATGAAATGGCTGTTTGCAAAGCAGAAATATGGTTCTGTGCATCTAGCTATGTCAATGGCCACAGGGTAATGAAAGAATGATTTGCATGTCTTCCTATGAAATTCAAAATGTAAGCGATAAAACCCTCAGGATCAAGCCATTTCTGGCTCTCCTATAATATGAATTTTGCTTATTTACTGTGCAAAAAAAGAAACAAAGTAATGTGTGTTAGTAAAAAATACTAAAACTGTATTTAAAGAAAAAACACTCATGAAAAGTAGTTCAGAGTACATATTGTGTTTTTTTTTTTTTTTTTTTTTAATATGCTGTTTTAAAACCTATATATCAAGGTTTCCCTGGCATGTTTTTGAAGGAAATGTGTTTGTCTTCTAATCCATAACAACCCAGTGATGAACCTTTTAATGCAGACACATCCTACTTTGTGGTCCACCATTTTCCATTCTGCTTGTCTTTCTATTTGCCATAGAGTGTAAAGGGTGGCTTTACTGTCTAATAGAGATAAGGAGTGTAGGAATGATTACAGTATGACAAATGAAAGTTGTGGTAAATTTTTTATTTTTATTTTTGTGATCGGGTATCTTTTGGTTTGCAGGGTACTGGTGCACTGTTTGAATAAAGATAGAAGGCCACAGGTTCACTTGAAAAAGGTTAACCCATTTAAAGTGTATCTAAACCCCAAAACAAAAATCTACAGCTTACCTGTGCTTGGATCATTTGTATAAGCTTTTGCTCCCTTATTTTCACGTGATGATTCTGCCAGTGACTCGCTTGCCCTACTGTAACAACAAATACAAGATAGGACTATGGAACTACATCTCACTTCTATTGACTCTATTATAGAGGTACCATATTCTGTAGTCTGCAATTGAGAACAATCAGCACAGGCAGAAAGCACAGAAAATTATTAGTTTTACAAGATTTCTGGAAAGATCAACAGTTTTTTTTTTAAACCTTCTCAAACATACAGTATATAACAAAACTCTTTTGGTGGTGTGTTTTAAGCTGGCTATACACCTACACCTAAAATGTCTGCAGCTTTTCTATGGTCAGATGGAAAAAGTACAACAGATTCCTCCATCTACGCCAAGCTTCAGTATCTTGCTAGTCGGCCCTGTTGACTGTCAAAATACCTGAACAATCTGATTTGGATGCAGGCATTGTTCAGATATTTTGAGAGCCAGCGGGGCCGACTAGCAAGATCCTGAAGCTTAGCCCAGTGGGAGATTCCTCCATCCACACAGTTTAGTGTAGATGGAGGAATCTGTTGTACTTTTTCCATCTGACTATAGAAAATCTGCAGAAAATCTATAGGTGTATGGCCAGCTTAACAGACCAAAGGGAACAAATTAAAGAAGTTTGTTGTTCTGATTTACTTACACTTTAAACCAAATGTGATGCCTCTTGCACACCATTTGACATAGTAACTGTGGAAGGGCCTCATCCTATCATACTTCTTTTTGAAAGCAGTAGCCCTTCAGTGACTTACTGTTTACTAATGTGGACAAAGTCTGTCTGGTCCAGTATAATGGCACTTGTTGAGATCCATACCATTATGGAACTTGTTCATTAAGTTGGGTGCCTTGGAAGGTTCCCTCCTCTCTAGCAAATGCACACTTTGTACTTTTAAAAATGAAGAAACCATTTTGGAAATGACCAAAAAAGTCAACAAATGAAATTTAGAACCACAATTAGCATTTGAGTGTATTCATCATGAAAAACCCTAAATTCTTTTGCCTGGCTTTCTGAGATGTCCACACCACATTTTTTAATTAGCCTGGTCTGTGATAGACTCCTAACTTGACTGAGACAAGTCGCTGTCATACATTTACTTTTGTTATTCATTTGTTAATGTACAACAGCAGTCGAAAGCCACATTTTGTACGTTTTCCCAGTCGTGGAAACAAAATGATTAACATGTGAGTCTGCACGTAGCTTTGTCCTCCCTTTTTTGTTCATAGGATTTGCAGGCTTCCAAACATAATATCACATAAAAGTTATCAGAGCAGCTTACAATTTTGACTACTCTAAACATGATTACCTTCCAACCATGCACCACTGCTAAATATAGCCACATAAACGCTGTTTTCATCTTCTGCTTCACTTCATCTTGTAGACAATCAGTGATCTGCATATGAAAGGCTTTGTGTAATAAGCAACATATTAACAGTTCATTTGATTGATGATCTGATTTAATTTCATGTAACTTCGGCATGGTTAAAAGAGGAAGCCAAGTTATTGTCTTTATTATTAAATGAAACCTAAAATATTTTTTTCTATAAATGTTTTATCAGCCTACTTCTTGTTTTCAAGTGACCCTGAGACCACAGGGTCACTTGTGCACAATAGGAACCCTGTTAATGAAGAGCCAGAATACTTACATTTCTGTTTTTAAAATGCCATAGCTTCACTGCTTCCCTGACTGCTTCCCTGACCACAGCAGGTATTAAACCCTTAGGTGTATAAAATACCTTTTTTATCTCTGATGCATGCTGTAGTTCCTCCCAACGGATCAGACATCCTGTTGACGTAGCCAGTCAGAGAAACCACAAGATGCAGTGAGGAAGCAGGTATTCTACACACCCATCAGTGTGAAATACCTGCAGTGGTCCGGGAGAAGCAAAGCTGCAGTTGTGCTTCTGGAAAGGTAAGTATATTGCCTCCGCTTTTTCCCCCCTAGTTTTAAAATTGACCAGTCATATCCCCTTTGGCCCTTTTGATGTCAACAGTTTTGACATTGATTTACATGGATTACAGTGGACTGTCTTTCTATGTACTTTAAAATAAAATGTCTATTGTTGATATATCATCATATATTATTAATCTGTCATGAGATTTAGTACAATACTTTCAAGGGGTTATTAAGAATGATGTACTGATACATACTTATGAAATAATAACTGGCTGCAAAAGTACAAAATAAAGATGTGTAACATCACATTTATAATAGATGCAGTGACTGGTTAATACAATGGAACCAGGAACCACCCTTAAACAATTAGTAATAAGAATCTTTCATTCAAAGCAACTGATTATCTGGACATTCTGTGACTTTTCATTTCATTGACAGATTTTAAGAGGACATTCATCACAAATAAGCCTTACATTGATTTTAACAAGATGCACCACTTTACTTTTAAGTCTGATTTTGAATATATATTTTCATGCAGGTTAAGACTTGAGCATTGTGTTCATTACCTGAGAGCCTCTATGGAACGTTCCATCTCATACCGTAAAGTAATGTAAATAATCTATCAAAGCATTCCTGAAGCTTGAATTAACTTTTGAAAAATTGAATGCTCTTTAGTCTGTGACTGTGGCTGGCAAAATCTCAGTCAACTGAGAATCTGAAATAAACTGGTATCAGTGGAAAAAGGGTTGTCACAATGTTGTTTTGCTTATGGTACACACTCCCTGTGTGCAAAAACAATTGAATGTACCCTTTAAAGATGTTCAATCTGTTAAAACTGTGCTGTGAACACCATCCTCCCTGTCGAAACTATGATTCCTGGCTTGCAAAGCACCGTTCCACCGTTGAAATGTTATTAGTGGTGAGGGCTTACACTTTACTTTTGTTATTTTGCATTGTAAAATAATTACATTAAATGTCCAGTTGGTGGCTATTCCAGAAACTAAGACCTTATTACAGTAAATTTTGGTAGCGTATCACATATATCGGTCAATAAGGCTAAAATGGCTGATTCCCTAATGCCAAAGTATTTGTAACTTCTCAAGCTGGTATAATGACCATGCTGTACTTTTCACATAATTTTTCTCTTAGCACAGTGGTTCTCTGCACAGGACAAGGTGAGTATGATGCTGAAAGGTACAGTGGAGAAATGAATCTTCGGATATACAACATAGGCACCGAAATTGCTGCTCCTGTCCCCTCATTGTCCCTGGCAGCAGAGACATGATGGCCTCCCTCATTGCCCCTAGGAGCAGAGACATGATGGCCTGCCTTCCTTCTAATGTAAAAAAAAAAAAAGTAGATGTTGTAAAAAGTTAGAAACTAAGTGAAACCCAACTTCATTAATCAATATACATAAGGAGTATAATTGTAATTGCATGTTGGTAAGCCCTTTTAAGTGTGTGTGTGTGTGTGTGTGTGTGTGTGTGTTTGTATCTATTTGTGAAAATAAGAAAGAAAAAAATCACTGGTGCCAAAAAAAACGTGACAACTTTCAACCCAGCTTCAAACACTCAGGGGCAGCTCCTCAGTCAGGGCAAACCAGTGATCTAAAAGGAACAAAGCAAAAGGAGCGCCTCCATAGTGTAAAACAGATTTAATAGAGGTAAAATACAGCTGGAAGTGTACTTACAAACGACTGATAAAAACAAGCATTGAATGCGACGGTCTCAAATAGATCAATATGGACAAACGAAATACGAAGTGAGAGATCGGAAGAGTGAGCGCTTAAGCCATCTGAACACTAGTCTTCCTCCGGTTGATGCGTTTCAGAGGTCAAACCCCTTTCGTCAGAACCTGCTCGTTTTCATCAGTAGTTTGTAAGTACATTTCCAGCTGTATTTTACCTCCTATTAAATCTGTTTTACACTATGGAGGCGCTCCTTTTGCTTTGTTCCTTTTATATCTATGTATAGAGGCACTCACAGGTCTTGCAGCAGAGAGCAGTCAAAGCATCAGTATTTTGTCAATGTTTTGACAGCGCACAGTCCATCTTTATCTTGAGACTTTGTTTTCAATGGGTCTCACTAACTCCAGGTGCAGGGCATGGTGATAGGGACAAAGGCATTGCGTGTAGGAATAATTTGTAGCAATTTCAAAATAGATTATAATCCTGTAAGCCATTGTCAATTTCATTCAAAAACGATTTCACAGTTTTAAGATGACCGCTCTTGTTAGAAATACTGCAATACAATGTTTCAGCATCAATTGACAGTAGATGCAATTGATGTAGAATGCAAGATCTGTCTAAAATAGTAAAAAGATGAATAGTGGGAATACAGGAAGGTAAACGTTTAACATGAGAGCGAAAGTACTTGTCCACCATTTTGCTAGCATTCTGAATAAGGCAATTAACCCCAAATACAATTGACCTACCTGGGGAATTGAAGGAGAACTATGAGGAGTGATTTCTACTCATCCTCATAGTTAGAGCCGACCTGTAACAAAGAAGCTGTCACAGGTCGGCTTTATTGATCGGGAAGTGAGCAGAAACATGCAGCCGATCCACTCACTTCCCAATCATGTCCCTGCAGTGAGCGGTGACTGTCAGTCACCGCTCCCCGCAGGGATTACCCCCTCCCCTCTCCGATCCTCCAGCGCTGAGTGGAGGAATGAATGGGGGAAGGGGCGGGCACAGCTGGCTCTGCCTCTAGATAGGCAGAGCCAGCTGTCACGCAGCTGGGTGGATTCAGACAGTATTGTCAGGATCTGTCCCAGCTGCGGCACTCTCAGTATATATCACGGGCATGGCCCACTTTATACTGAGCTTTGGGTGATTGGAGGAGGTTAGTATATGTCCTCCCGTGACCCTAAAGAGAACTATTGTGTTTTAGGAAGTACATGAAAGGTAACAGGGTGTTTTATTTTTAAAAATTCAGCTGTTCTTTTAAAAAACAATTGTTCCAAGTCTCATCAACAATAAAAAAATAAATAAAAAAAAAACTGTTTTTGAAAGCTGTATAATATATGACAATTTTTCATCTTGAAGTAACAAATTCTATCATTAAGAATCTTGGCTACATACTGCTCCTTGTTCATCACTACAATATTACCTCCCTTGACTGATGGTTTTAAGGTGAGGTTTTAAAAAGGTAAATAGGCTGTTTAGTTTTCAAGAGTCTTTCAGAGATCTGTTTTGTGGACAATCAAGAGTGAGCCAGATCAGATTATCACGTTTTTTTATTCTAGTTAGTAACGAACATGGAGCCAATTTTAAGAGAGACCACTTTAAGCCACTTAAATGTAATTTGCTATCTAAAGGTTTAGTAAAATAAAAGGTAAAATTAAATGAAATATTAATTAGACATGTGCACTACAAAAAAAAATTGTTTCCAGACAAAACAAGTGAAAACGAAAAACGTTTTAATTTGTTTCGTCAAAGGAAACACATTTTTATGTTTTCGATTCGGAGGCAATGAGCCGCCGAAACCGTACACCAAACCACAGAACGAGTGGCAGCCATATCGGCCGCCGGTGCGTTCTGCGCATGCGCCCCCCCATTTTCATGCGGCGCCCGCATGGTCAAGCGCTGCCATCTTGGTGTTTACCAAGATCTACTGCAAAAGGGCCGTGCGCTGGCCACTGCTCATTCAGCACGTGACGTAATGCACTCTGCCTCCAAGATGGTGGCGAGCATGCACAGAATACGCCGACAGCCAATACAATTGAACAAAAAGCTGAACAAAAATTACCTTTTTTTTTTTTTTTCTTCTAATTAGATGCTGTCCTTTTTAAGAAAAGTATTTCTTTCTTCATGAACCTAGAGTGTAATTTAAAACTACTGGGCATACAGTAGCAGCTGTTATGACCTGGCTTTGCTTAATAATAACATGATAGATCATATGAATTTGTAAGGGGAAAATATATATTTTGTCTAAGCCGCTTGGTAAAATTTGCAGCTATTATTATTTTTTTGCAAAAGCGAAACAAGTAAATTCATAGCTAATCAGTCTGCTCATTCCTATATGTTAGATAATGCATATTTATTTTATACCTTACCTTAAGAAAAATAAGGTAAAATATAGTGTATTGTTCCGGTCTCTAACTCTCTATCATTATGAATTGTCCAATCGGGATTTTAATAGATTATATTACACTTAACCTTCTGTTAAAAAAATCCAATGCCTTTTTAAAACTCACAGCAGCTACATTTTTCTTTTTTTTCATAACTAGTTTCCTGTTCATCTCTTCCCTCTGGAATTTATACTTCTGTTCATATGTGAATGATACAAAAAGTGTATTTTTGGGTAATGGCCCATGAACAAATGTATATTATGTATGGTCATATAGTTTATGACTGCTTTGCGTGACTTAAGCTTATGAATATTGAAAAATTTTAGTCTGCACATGATGCCAAGAATTGTAAGGAAGATGAGGTTCCTATTGACTGAATAGATGCCTTTGTGGCTGCTGAACTTTGCAAATCCAATACTCTAGCCTCTTTAAAGCAGTACAATAGGATTTAGTTAATGGGTCTTGGTCTTGACCTCTAATGTCCCTTGCACTGAATGTTGGGTGAATGGCAATGCGGTCAAAGAAAAAAATATAAAAGATTTTCTAATTCCAAAGGGTAATTACCGGATTAGGATATTTGATTATTCATTAAATATTTTCAAATATGTAATCTGTTGCTTATATGACATTTTAGGAATGACAGAAATTGTAAAGCAAATGTTCAATAGCTAAAACTCTTTCTGTATTAGACTCCACAATTCTGCCTACAGATAGGACCACTGTTTCCATTTTTCCTAAGGTATTGTCAGAGATATTTACCAAGTGAAGGTAGTAGATAATGACAACTCAATCCTGAGCAAAGGTGATGGTCAATTTGGATATTTTTAGCTGATCCCCATAGATAAGTCCAATTCAGGATTTCTCTTCTATAAAAAAATAAGCATGCTAAGTCAAGGATGAAAGATTAGGTACAAGTAGGAATACATAAAAGGAAACACTCCCCTTCAAATTCTATAGTCAGCTTTAGAGATACTGTCACGTGAATTAGTAAATCACAACCATTTCTAATTGCCTAAATATATTATTGTGCCCTCCCTTTTTTTCTGTATAGATCTGTCTAATGTATGGAGAACCGCACAGTTCAGGATTCATATGTGCTTAACAATCCAAATTATCCTCCTACACATTGGACAATTGTACAATATATTTGCGCAAATTGAAAACTATGTAGTCCAGTCATTTACTTAAGTGTAAAGCAATTCATGTATCTCTTCAGGTTCACCAAATGCTGATCTAGTGGCTTATAATAGATAACTAACACTAGAAAATTAAATAGTCCCAGAGCTGTGAGAGTACTGTATAAACTTGGAAATTAGTCTGATGCATATCAATGCTATATGCCTAAGTCAAATTCTAAGTGATCCCTTGTGTAATGTTGGCTTCTAGACACATCTTGGCCTTACATTGGCATACACTTTGTATCAGGTTTGACCATGCACAGTATAGTCTGTGTGATAATCATGGCAAGAGTAGGTGGATTGTATAACTGTTGTTAAAGATATATATTAAATGGAATAGATGTGAAAAAAACTAGGAGTGCAGATTAAGGGAAAGTAGTACATGAGTGTTAAAGTGTGCAATGTTCTAGTTTAAAGGCAAATAAAGTTAACAAACTACCAAAAAAACACAGACCTAGGAAAAATGCTATGAATTCTTAGGCTACCAGAAACTTTCAAGATACACTATATGGCCAAAAGTATGTGGGCAAACTTCCAAGGTATTGAGTGCAAATGTTGCCACTGAAGGTTACCGATATAATGCTACAGCATACAGTACAAAGGCATAGTAAACAATTTTGTACTTTGTCTTTTTGTAAGAGTTTTTAGGGAAGTGATTTTCTATTGCAACATGACCTTTTTGAACTAATATCCCATGTGCACAAAGCCAGGTCCCATAAAGATATGGTTTGATGTTGAGGAACTGGCCTCCACTATGTTGAATACCTTTTGGGATAAATTGGAACTCAAATTGCGAGCTATGTCTACTTGTCCAGTATTAGTACCTGACCTCACAAGTACTCTGCTTTTTTTGTGCACTGACAACAATTTGAGGAAGTCCCTTTTTCTTTTTTAGACTGACTGTACACAAAGCTAGATTCATAAAGACCTGATGAGTTTGTTGTGAATGAACTTGAATGACTTGCATAGTGCCCTGACCTAATCCAAATCAAACACCCTTGGTATACATTTTATTGCAGATGGTGAGCCATGTTTTGGCATGCAAAATCAGTACCTTACAAATACTCTTGTATTTAAAAGGAACAAATTCCCACAGACACACTCCCAAAATGTTTCTAAAACCTTTATAGCCACAAAAGTGCTCATATAAGTGGACACTTTACAACCGTATTTCTCAACTCGAGTTTGACAGACCCACCAACAGCACACATTAAATACCAAATAAGGTATAATACAAAGATCATTCACATAAACTCTTATGCTAAATTGATGACAACGAACAGTCGCTAAGTGTGCAATTGAGTAGTGTAATGTTACCACATTTATTTCTACAGGGCAGGGACAGATGGTGAGCTTGTTAAGGAGACACAGGGGTTGATTTACTAACCTTATAAACACACCACGAATGTGTATACACCTCTGCAGTGTGTTCCCTCCCAGCATGATCTATGGGTGGAATCTAAACACCTTTGTAATGTGTACACACCCAACAGGTGTGTTGTGCAAAGCCGTGAATGAATTCCAAGGTGATGTTGGGTAAATTAGCTCTATGTTGTGTTGCTTGCGTTGATGAATGCAAGGAATGTAAATGCATGAGCTAACCATTTTTGTCTAAACTGTGAAGCAGCATTATATATGCATCATGTGCATGATTTTTCCATATATGGCATTAGTGGAAATATGCTTTTAGAGACTTTTTGGTTGATAAATACGTTTTGCTGTGTGAAAATCACACACACCTGGTCCGTGCGTGTGTTTAGGTTAGTAAATCACCCCCACAGACTCAATACTACCAAAGTGCTGCATCATTTGCTATAGAAGTGCTAGAAATAAATAGGCACTCATGCACTGTTACAATCCTTACTGACCATGGTTGAGGAATATTGCTTTATTAAGTATTATATATCATTCACACTTTGAGATTCACAGCAAATACTACTAGAAAGCTAAGGAATGTATATAGCTGACTGTGAAAATATTATGTAACAGCTGCTTTGTAATACATTGGCATGTAATTCGTAGCCAAAGGCATATATTTTAGGAACCGCTATGACCCACATTACCTGAGCATCAATCATATAGACTGTAATTACATGTATATTATCAGCATAAATAATCCTATACATCAATAATATATGCTTTGTAAAATCCAATTTTAAAAACAAGGAAGTTAGATGACATCTGAATTGCGTATATTGTTACATGCATTATAGAATTACAGTACATACAAGCAGCAACAAAAAGCAAATTTGGCGGGGTAGTCATGTTTTATCTAATGTTTCCAAGAATACAAACTACAGTATAACAAAGGCTAAATGTGTATGGCTAATAGTAAGAAGTCCAAAAAGTAGCTATCAGGATTTTTTGTTGATCTGGCTATGGTAATGCAGGTTTCATCACAATCATTACTACTTGCACTTCTTATAAAGTAATCCAGATGATATTAATAGCCATCACTGAAGTAAAAACTTGTATAGATCAGGAACCTTTAATAAGTAAGTAAACAATTTATAGCACAAGTTAGAATGCATGTGCTTTAGTCTGGCAATGTATTGTGACTGGTTTCTGAAGACTGGATCACAAATGCTTAGATTTATACATCACAAAATCCCTTCTTTGTTTATCTCTACTTATCTCATTTCAAGTAGGGAAGAGTGAAACGGTCTTTATTTCCCTGAAGTTTTCATGAAAATTGGGAGATTTTGGTAAAATGTCATAATTTTTGCAAAATGCATTGGAGTCAAAGGGTGCTACTTTCAACAATCCTAGACCTGTTCTCCCCAAAACTCTCCCCTTTTTAGAAAAAAAAAGGAATATGCAGTGTCTTTTTGTTTTTTTTGTTTCTTTAAAGCCACAATACACAAATAGCTATCAAGTACACAAAAAAGGGCAAATACACAATAAAAAGAGCATGAAATGAAATAACTTAAACTGCCCTAAATACACTCAAAGACCAACACACCCTAAATAAAGAAATGGAGTACATGGCTAAGCAGCTCAATGAGCAAAAATGAGGGCTTCTGTTTTGGTGAAATCTACCAGATGCAAAATTAGTTTTGCTGCAATTGTTCCACTCATCCTTTAATATCTAGATGTAACTCGCCTTAATAGAACTGTGTGTAATCGGGGGTGGTCACACAGGTCAATACCTTCTGATATATTTCTTAATGCTATCTACCCTAAGATGGAGGACAACCTAAAATATACTGTAGATCCAGTATTTGGAATGCTGCCAATCTGTGCCGTCACCTGCAGTTAGTTGTTTCTACAAAAATTTAAATGCCATCTGGTAGCAGTAGTAGTAGCCATCTTAAACACACAGATGCTCTGTTGTCAAGCGCATGGCCAGGAATTTTAATAGAACTATGTATATTTCAGGATAGATCTGTTACAATGTGAGAGGGAACTGAGCCAAGAGGTAGTCTGAAGCTGAACCAACATCCAAGGAGTACAACAGTGAAATTGTTTACAGTCGTGGCATTTTATATTTCTTCTGTCTTTTTTTTCTTGGGTGAGTGGTATAATACGCAATATTATGTTACAAACTAAAATAACCCAGTATGTTCATTTTATAGGTAAACTGTTAGTTTTGTTTCAGTTTTATTTAAAGTTTTAAGTCAACAAGTTTTTAAAATGTTTCTATATCCGTGTGTGTGTGTGTGTGTGTGTATATATATATATATATATTGTGAGATTTAGCTTCCAATGGTAGCGCATTAATGGCGGAGTCCACTCGCTTACCACGTCTTTTAAAGGGCCTCTGCCCACTTTTATTAGAACCAACATAAAAGTCCACACCGGTGTTTCCCTCGCAGGGGTCTTCTAACACAGTACAGCAAATAATGTTTGTCCAAGTCTCACCGACTCCAGGTTGACACACATACTCTACATATAAATGGCTCTCTCATACTCCTCGGCTGTCTTCCCATGCCTCTAGCACACACAGCCACCTGGCTCCCCTCTGCCTTCTGGGTGGAGTCCTCCTGACTCCTGAACATCCCTGTTCCTCTTCCCAGCTGGAGCCCAGAACACTAGCCCGCACAGTTCCCATAAGAGCAGTGCACAGGTGTGCAATCAGGTGCTGGCCACTACTAAACAATGGACCCAGGAATGGAGATTTCATCCCTCCCAATTCTCTTACAAATCTCCCAGTTCCAGGATCCCATGCCAAATCCAGAAATCCTGGGAAGAGCCACAAAGTCAGCTCTTTCCCAGTACAAAAACTTGCCTCCTGGAACCGCTCAGCCCCTTTTGGATGAGACTCCTGGGTGACATATATGTG
The DNA here is from genome assembly GCF_000935625.1 of Nanorana parkeri. Lineage (NCBI taxonomy): Eukaryota > Metazoa > Chordata > Amphibia > Anura > Dicroglossidae > Nanorana > Nanorana parkeri. The sequence goes on from NW_017307200.1 coordinate 465,515, forward strand.
TGTATATGTAGTCCTATTTACCTGCCAAAATAAATAGGCATGCTAATTGAATACAATTATTAAAAATCAATGAATACGATATTCTATAATGTGCTTTCTGTCATTATACTCCAAATGTCTATCAAAAATTAAAAACTAGGATGGAAGAAATAAAAAGGTTATATTTCACCTTCCTGAAAATTGTTTCATCTTTAGAACATGAACATGAAGTTTTAATAGATCTAATTAAAAAATCACCACATGCAAAGTAGGAACATTAATGTTCTCTTCCTGTTTAATACATGACAAAGGCAATTTTTTTTTTTCTTTTAGGGAAAGTGGTGATAATGTTGTACATTTTTTATCTTTCCTAATGCTGGTAGTATGTGTAGTATCTGAAGCAAATTAGATGCATTCTGTGTGTATGTATGTGCGTGTTATGTCAGTTATGTCAGTTTCTGACTAAGAGGGTCAGAACAGCACATGTAGCTTTTTAGTGTTCTGTCAGGAGACAGCCTTTCACCAGCAACAGGCTCCCAGATAGCAGAGAGAGTGAAAGGGAGACAGAGCATAAGTCAGTATGGATATAAAAGGACCTATTTACAGCTGACTACTGTAATTAGGTTTGGTTAAATGGTAAAACATAGGACTGGAGGCTTCATCCCACCCAAAGCTTCATAATGCTGCCATGCTTCAACATATAGGCCAGACAGACAAGAGCCTATTAATATCTGAGAAAACAACACCGTTTGTTTTCTCAGATATTAATTAATAATAACTGCTCTTCAAACAGGAGTGTATATGCTTAAAGTGTATACCAACGTTTCGTGGGTTGCAAGCCACCTTTCTCAATGCAACCAGTATGCAGACGAACTGACTTGAATACACCATAAACATATTACCAAAGAAACACCATCCCTTTAGGTAATCATGTATGACAATAACTGACACTATATAATATATAAAAGACTTACCAATAAAATGTGTGTAACAGACTTTAGTAATTGAAATATCGCCATATCACAAATACCATAGTTACATAGTTAGTCAGGTTGAAAAAAGACACAAGTCCATCAAATCCAACCTATAGAGATAAGAGAAGAAGAAAAAACCTAAATCGGAATGCTATGCCCATAACGTGTTTCCCCGAAAATAAGACAGTGTCTTATTTTTTTTTTTCCACGAAAAAAGACACTAGGTCTTATTTTCGGGGAATGTCTTATGTGTACCTGGCTGCAGCTGTCCGCTCGTGCGTGTGGGCGGGCGGGAGGGAGGGAGCTGCGGCCACTCTCAGCGCTAATGCCGTCCAGGGAGCCAGACAGGAGGGAGTGCGGGGAGGCGTGCCTGGCGGGGGGCGGGAGGGAGCTGCGGCCGCTCTCTGCTCCTAATGCCGTCCATGGAGCCAGAAAGGTTGGCGGGCTGGGGGGCGTGCCTGGCAGGGGCGTGCCGGGGGCAGGGAGGGAGCTGCGGCCGTGACATGTAAAATTCTATTATGTGCAGCTACCCCGCAAGTAAGACCTAGCGGATCTCGGTAATATAAGACCTACCACGAACTAGGTCTTATTTTCGGGGTAGGTCTTATATTACAGAAATCCCTGAAGATAGCGCTATGTCTTTCTTTCGGGGTAGGTCTTACTTTTGGGGAAACACGGTAGTTACCCAACATTGATAAAGAGGAAGGGAAAAAAAAAACCCTATAAAAAGCATGGTTTGATTTGCTCCAACAGGGGGAAAAAATATCAATCCTGATCCCATAAGGATATTCCCTGGATCAACAATCTCTGGTGTTTTACTTATAAGATATCAATATCTAGTAATATTCTGTGTAATAATTGTCCTATAATCTGAGACACTGCACTTAACAAATCATTACCACATATCTTATGCTGCACTTTGGCACACCCATTCCCACTGTCTTTTGCTTTCTGTTGGGCAGTTACACTGCCCATCATGTTTTTTGGCTAATGTGGAGATTGGGTTTTTGCCAAATACAGTGTCTCAGATTATTTGGGTAGTGGGATGCTCACTAAGAAAAGTGTGCAAATATGTGTGTAGATGCCTTTACTATTATCCTGATGCCATTATTACGTTTAAAAAAACCTACAGGTACATGTTGAGATCTAACTAGCAATCCCACACCTCCTCATAACAGTGGGGACATCATCCTGCCTTTTACACTAATTGTTGACTATCTGAAGACACTAATTGCTTCAGACTATCATCTGAAGCACTGAGGATGAAATCTGAAAATAGAGTTTCTGGTCCAGATCCCGGGGTACATAACAGTAAAAGGCAGGTGCTTATTTTACATTTGTACCATCCTAAGTAGTATTCCTGTGTAAGAGAATAATAACTGACAAAGATATTTATGTTCATGACATTCCACGTGTTCTACATAACCCGATACTTAGGGATACTCCTAATATAACATTTATTTACAGGAATGTTAATATAGCTTGGTGAAATAATCAAAGCTAGGATATTCATGAAGAATATGCAACGCTTATATGATATAGCCAGTGACATTGTGGTGTGCACCAGAATACCAACAGATCTGGCATGTTACATTAAAAAGCACATTTATTCCACAGATTAAATGTAACATATTTGCTCTATCAGGGCTTATTTAAAGGAAACCTGTGCTGAGAACAATCCATTGACTTCTGTTCCTGATTCTTTTTCTGAAAATCCCAGTTGCCAAGCTGTTATGTCATGAAAATGTCTACATTGGTACAACACCCAAGTACCAGCTCCAGCCAAAAGGATAAACATGCAAACTAAAACCAAAGGTTCAGTGCAGTGAACTGTATTACTGACCTCTACTCTGTGCCATTTCATTTTCATGCTAAGCCCCAGACAGATATAAACAAAACTCCCCTTATTCAAACATTTATTAAAGCTATAACATGAATTGTAACAGTACAGTTAGGTGATGCGAGGAATCTGACACTGCACTGTTGCCCTCCTGTTGTCTTGTACCAGTCTTGCCACTCTCCACTCTGCCCTAACATTGACTAGTCGCTGAAGGCCACAATTTGCATGTTCAGACCCAGATTTTCGGCTGACAGTCCAGTCTTTAAACACTTTAACAATGAGCCCCTCTTGAACATTTAACAAATTCTGCTGTTTTGCTAATACTCACTCCATGGCTCGCGCCAACAATTATCCTACGTTCAAAGGTTGCTAAATTGTGTTGTTTACCCATATCTTCAGAAAAAAATAACTTCTACTGTCGTGGTAAAAAACCTGCTTTCCTATTTATAATGGTCTGGCCCTCTAGCAACTTCAGCTCACAATTATAGCTAATTTGCCTACAAACGTCAGGTGGTCATAATAAACTGGCCACTCAGTGTATATCCTCTTCTAGAAACTGTGGTTCCTCCAGTCGGCCATCACCATGTCCTATAGTGGCATAGGGGTCAGTAGGTGGAACCACATCACCCATCATGCTATGTTACACACCTCAAAAAGTGTCAGATAGGAATGGCACACCAAGTTATTCAAGAGATAGCAGAGATTTTATTCTGGAAAGGAAAGTATGAATCTGCTAGTGATTTTTTTTTTTCTAATGCAGCGACGGGGTCGCTTTAGGATATAATTGAGTTGTTTGAGTAGTTGAAAAAAATAAAAAAACTGGCTTTTAACTAAATTTAATATTTCCTTGTAAACTCTAGAAACAAGAAGTCAAAGGCAAGTCTTGTGCTATAGCAAATTTAAAATATTACTTCCCTTTGAAAAGATCATAGTACAGTAAACGCCACGTTATCCGGCATCCACGGGGATTGGTAGATTCCGGATAAATGTAGTTTCTGGTTACTATTAAAAATAGGTCTAACTAATGCCATACCCCATACCCTCATATTAATATTGAAATGCAGTAATCAAAAGCAAATTAAGACAAATAGACACACAAGATTAAGACAAATGGACACATGATCATTTCCAGAATAATACATGCCGCAGATCAGCAAAACAGTCAGTACACAGGGGATTTTTTTCTGGTTAGATGAGAGTTCTGGTTAGTTGAATACCAGATAACGGAGAGTTTACTGTATAATGATGAAGGGAAAGCGTAAAACTGGAGCCAGGGTGAAGCTGTCAAAAGAGGCTTACTGTTTCATTTTATTATTTTTATTTATCTTTTTCTATTTGTATTCACGTTTTATAGATAAAAGCTGAATGTTCAATTTGTGTATCCTTATGAAAAAAAATCAAACTATTTTTCTCTTTTTTTAAAGCAACCCTTTTTAAGGCAACAAAAAACATTGCCAAATATTAACTTTACAATTCATAAACACCAGTGTCTCATCAGTGAGTACAAATTCAGTCTTATCTCAGAGACCCGGTTCTTACCCCCATTGGACTCCATCTTAAAAGTGGATGTAAACCCCCTGTTAAATGATGTTTGGTTTGCTAAAGTACTTTGTATCATAAACCTTTGCCGTGGAGTGTTTTTTTAATTAATTTTTTTAATGTAATGGTTTTGTTCACTTTTTTTATCAATTGTTGCGTTTTAATGCTGCTGATCCCCTGCAGCCTGGATCTAGACCATGCCTGAGTATTGTTGAAATGGCCACTTTTAGTTTTCGGAAGCTCCTGTGACAACTAAGGAGCACGACTGGGAGACAAGAACAGAACATTGTCGCCCTATAACAGGGGATAGCAGAATCACTAGTTATTATTTTAAGGAAAGCTGCAAATTAGAAATGTGCAATTTGTTTTGATCCAACGCATTTTCTGAAATGCAGACGCATCCGAAATTCCGTTTCTGAATTGTTCCTGTCCGAATTTTCGTTCAAAAACAAAACTGATTCGGACATGTGACTTTTCTGGCCAATCAATGCACCCAATTGGGTCTGAACACAAATTTTAGTTACGGCAACATGGGAGCCATATACAGTATATACATATAATACTAAAGCTGAGGCTCCCAGACCCGAATGGCATTTGGGAGCTCCTGAATGCAATTCTGAGATTCGGATCCAAAGTGACATTCGGGTCTCGGAGATTCAGCTTTAGTATTAATATCTGTATATGGCTTTCTGTGGTATTCACAACGAATATTCATAAACTTATCTGAAACTAATGAAAATTTGGACTTCGTCCGAAACCCGAACCGAATTTAATTTCGGATCCGAATCCCGAAATAACAGAAACAAATTTTTCCGCAGCTTACATGACTACTGCAAATACAAAATATGTTGAAAATTATTTTTGACAGTACATTTTTAGTGAATCGGTTTATTAATAGTTTAAAGTGGAATTAAAGCTTCCGAATAAAAAATTGGTGATTGCTAGGTTTTATATGACAGAAGACAAGACATTGTATAAGTCTCTTCTGCCATAAAAGCTTCTTTCTAGCTGTCAGAAATGTTTTTTCCTGTATGCTCAGTGCGCAGACCCGGCATGCTGACAAGTAACTGCTGTGTGCATGCAAAGAAGTCGCGTTATTTGGGGCCCGGCCAGTTAAGAAGCTGAAGACTCAAAACCCGTAAAAAGACTGGGAGGAATGCTGGAGGGGATCGCTTTGGCAGGTACGTCTGCCATAATGTGCTAATATGCCGTGCATACTAGTAGCACATTTTTGGCTAAAGGCTTCTTTTTTGCCTTTACTTCCGCTTTAGCTCTTGTGCATAGAGAAGGTGAAGACCGACTATTCATCACTGCCCAGATGGCAAATACAACTGTACCCTTATTACAGTCTTGCATTACTGCTCTCTGTATATGCCAGTGGCAAGAGGATTTTGACCAAAAATATCACTGTTTTTAGTCAGCTTGGACTGCACATTTTGTGGAAAGGATGAGTGCATATGAAACGGCTAACGGAACAGCATACAAAGTTACCACTAATGAGCTTATTTATCAAAAAAATGTGTCTAAGGGGATGTGGGTGGAAAGCAGGCAATTACGTTTTACTAAACCAAAGAACAACAATTTTATATATTGCGGCTTATCAATTCTTGGATGTGGTTGCATTTTTTTTTTCAGGCTGGTTTCTTTCAACTTCACCTGCAGACTCTGTCTGTAATACATTGCCTGTGCTAGAGTGATTACACTCACTCACTGTCCTGTACCTATGGCAGGAGCTGCATTGTCACTCTAGGTTGCACTCCTGATTTGGAATGCAAACACCTCCTCCTATCTGCATCTCTATAACATGGAGGGAAGATGCTCTGTAGTTCACAGAAGGTAGTTGGGTAACTTTGTTTTGAGATTTTTGTTCAGGGTAAAAAGTTGTACTAGATTCCTGTTAGGATTAACAGGTTTTTTTTTTGTACTTGCAGAAAATGAATGCAGCCACCACATCTAAGGACTGGTAAGCTGCGATATAATTAATTTTTATACTTTAAGTGAACCTGTGTATTTTGTCTGCATAGAAAAGTACAGGTTTAAAAATCCAGCAATAGACATAAACCTTATCTCCACATTGAAATTTGTAAACTATTTAATGCTGAGGTGTGATGTAAGCTGAACAGTGACTTTTTTTGCTGAGAGGTTTTACCACACCTTTATCTGCATTGTCTGGCAAATTGTCTGCATACAAACCTACTTAATTAACATCTACAGCTCATTCTGGAGTCGTCATTTCTATTTCAGCACCTATGAACTAGTAATAAAATTTGACACCTAGGCCTTGAGCACAGCTACGAAGTATTGTTGTTGACAACAGTACTTTTAAAGACACCCTGTGATGATGCAAAACATCAGGAAATTTAAACACATTTAATTTGTTAGAACACTTATTAAACTGTTGTATCTTTGTAGCCATGGAGAATATTTTTATAATGATTTATAAGGTCTAATTACACAACTAAGGTATTGTCAACTCATTCAGGCTTCCTGAGCAAGAAAACATTCAGACCACATGACTTACATTTTATTGGCCAAATACGATGTCTTTACAAGCTGACAAAGTACTAACCAAAAAAAAAAAAAGGTAGAAGTTTTAAATAGTGTGGAGAAGGACAAGAATCCGTGTAAGATTTTTTTTCTTTTTACTCCTATTCGGGGATGATTTGCATAGATTTAAACGTATTTACTGTCTTTTTGGCAATTGTTCCACCAGACAGGAAGTGAAGGAAAATCTCCAAAAGGCTACAGGTAAATTAGAAAAAAAAACTGACTAGGGCTCAAGCCTTTCCCCCACATTACTAACATGATGTCTGCATTGCTGTTGAAGACTTATTTTTTCACTTCCTCTCTGGTAAAACTGTTGTCACTAGAATAAGTAAGGAGAAATCTCTCTAATGGAGCCCCAAATAGCAGTTAAACCTCAACAGAGGTTCTAACCCTTTGCCTCTCCATCCAAAACTAAAAAAATTTGGGATTGGATGGACAAACATTTATACATTCCAAGCAATGTTAACCTTGTGTGCAACCAAATGGTCAGTTAAAGGCAATTCATGGTCAAATATGTTCTATCCCACACCTAATAACCATATTGGTCTAAACATTTGTAAACTTACTTACTGAAGATGCCCATAGGTTCTGCTTTCTTAATGCACTGACACAATTCCTCTCAACCCTGTGGAGTGAATGTGACCTTACTTGTGTCACAATGCCTGCAGGGCCTGCCTTCTGAACTACAACTCAGTGCCTGAACAATGTATCATTATCATTGCTTACATGGATCAATGCATGATGGGATATATAGTCTTGAGAAATCGAGACTGCATCACATCAAGCAACAGGATAAGAGATGCAAAGCACACTGGGAATATAGGAAGTTGTTGAAATCGATGGGCAGACAGAATGCAAAACTCACTACATAAAAGGGATTTTTCAAGTACGCTTTGATTACATTATCTAAAATAACTCTAGTATGTATTCCTATTAGAATGCTGATGTTATAATGGGTCAAAAATGTACCTACCTCATTTTTTCCAGAGTATTTCAAGGTTTGGGTGCCACTGAATAGCAAAGCACCGCAACACATATAAATACTTGTGATGCTCTAATGTTAGAGCGCATCATATTGCGTATCAACACATGCGTAATAGTCATAAGGAGCCCTAAAAAGTATGCCTATACTAGTGGTACCACATCACTTAGGGGGTACTTACAATTGGATATTGTACCAAAATTCATAAAGAGAGTCCATAAGAACCACCATAACAGATATTTGCCATGGGAAATTACACTTTATCCTAGATACTATCTCAGTACAAAAATGTGGTAAAAAAAAATATGCATGTAACCTGTCCCTAAATATGAAGCTTAGGCCAGGGATACAGAATCTATTTAATCTCTGCTAAGGACTGAGATTTAACGTGTATATCGGGAAAAATGAGAAAAAAACATATGCAGTGCATCTCTGCAATACATGCATATTTAAAGAATTGTTATTGGAATTGTAATCCTTCTCAATTTAAAACAAAGAAAATGTTTCAGCTAGAAATATACTGTTCTATATATTCATGCCACCATTTTCATTAGCATCTCCTTAATTGTAGATCTGGGGAAAAAACGTTTTGTGACATTTTCCACTACATATGCAATGTTTTGAATATCATAAAAGCTGAACCTTTCTTATCTGAAAATTATATTGTTTTAATGTTATAAATTAAATCAGATATCCTGCTTTCATAATAACAGTGATGGTAATCTTATACATGGATTGTGCTGAATTTTAGAATGCACCGATTTTATTTTATTTATTTTTTTCCAAAGGACCATTAACTTCATTTAAAACCCTCTAGATTAATAAGTCCTGCTTAGTAAGCAGTTTTAATTTTAGCAAGCATGTATGATTTCATCTGATATACTGTAGTTATTGTAATGTTCCCTGCCATAAAATGGAAATCTAAATTGTATTTCCACCTTTGCAATCAAATTTGAGGCCCCCCCCCCCCCCCGACTATATGTGTATATATTTCCATTCACATAGCATACCTAAAATATACAGTATATTTTTAGATTTTGTTTTTAGTTTTCTGGTTGTTTCATTAGAGCAGAATTATACATTGAACTCTACGGGCAGCTTCTATTGCTTAGAATAGATGGCAATGTGGCAATAAGGGACAAGACCCCGTTCACGCTGATCCATTTTTCAGTGGCTGTTAATGGATGCCAACAGACGTTAACCCAAAAAATGAATGGGTGTGAATGGGATCAGTTCATACTGCTCAGTCCCGTTGCATTGCGTTATGTTGCACAGAAAAAAAAGAACATGCACTACTTTTTTTTTTTCAGCACAGCATAACGCAACGCAGCGGTGCGAACTAGCCCCAGTCACATCTATTCGTTCTTCGGTGCCCTTGCATTAGCATCAGTTGAAAAACAGATCACAACCGATCACGAGGTACTGTACAATCACAAGTCAACGGAACATTGACTTACATTTACTTTCTGATTTTGGCGTGAACAGGCCTGAAGTCTAATCCTTGAAATTTTCACAACAATTCGCTACTGCTTTTTCCTGTTCATTTTGTTTGTTTGTTTTTCAAGCAAGAGCCAGAATTTGGACCGGCATAACACATTCAGTGTAGTTGTAAATGTTGCTGATGTGCACAGCCTGAACAGTTTTCTAAGCCCCCTTACTCGTAAATCGGCTTTAAAAGCAAGATACACTTTGATCATCAGTCATTGTCTCTCCTTACATTGCACACAAAACATTTGGAATGTTTCCTTTTTATCTACAAGTTTTTAAAGTGTGTCTGTAACCAATGCTTTTTGCTTTTTTTATGTAGGAATAACAAATGAATAAGAATGTAGGAAAAACAAAGCCTACGTTAGATTTGTATTATCTCTGTCCCCAAAGGGAAGGTTCACTTTTTCTATTTGTCCTGGTCACCAAGGCAGAAAATGATAGGAAATCCAAAATTTTAAAGTTGTCGTCAGTAGAAGAAGTGAGGGAAAATCTTCCAAAGAGAGCCCCTGTTAAAATGACAAAGGTCTAAGAGGGGTTTTCACCCTCCCTTTAGCCCCCATTCACCTATAGATGTTTTCTCGCTAAAAGCTTAGCTCAACAAAATGAGCAAGACAAGGAATCACATTCACTTCTATGGCCCCTGTTCACACCTGAGCATTTTGTTGCAAGCAGAAAAAGTACATGGCACATTACAGTGCTGTTTAGTCCCACAGACTTCAATGAGAAACGTCATATGACAAAACGCTCAGTTGTGACAGGGGCTATATAAATTAATGAGATTCCTTGCTTTGAGCATCAAAACACCTAGGTGTGAATGGGAACTTAGAGAGATACCTTCTCACTTTCCATTTTTGTTTCCAGGACAGGAAATAAAGGGATGTCTCCCAACAGGACACAAGCAGCAAAAAAGAGAACAGTACAGAGATTCATATAGAATATACACAGATTCATTGTGTACTAAGATGGCTTGCTGTTTTCTTTTCACAACAAATGTTCTCACTTTATATGAACTAAATTGAATTCTAACTCCTGGGGTCTATTTAAATTTGTTTTTTCACAAGATGCACACAACTGTCACCCAAGTATCATACATTTTTCTAATTGGACTCATTTGGAAAAAGTGTGAAATTGGGTGAAAATTGTATGTATTTTTCGTGAAAACGTTTATGAATAGATATCCTGGTGTTATTTGAAAAAGCCTCTTATATTATTCATGACTGTGTATTCCCACCTGTACAGATATTATGATTTGACATTTTGTCTTATTTTGACTTTGTTGTCTTATTTATTGTAACTTGTAATTTCAGACAACAAAAGGATAGTTAGTGGTTTTCTTCGATGAGATTACTGGAGAAGACATTAACTGTGTGTTAGAAACCCTCATATTCTGCTGTGGCTCTAATTTTAGGTATTTTTTATTCTAATAACCTTATGATATTTTATATGTGTATATTGTTTATTCAAATGGGTAAAGCAATGCCTTTTTAAATTATTTCTAGATGTATATGTTGATCATAGCCTTTAAATACAGACTGTCTACATGCACATTCGTAAATATGTAAGACATAGACCTACTGTGAATGTATGGCTTATATTTATTTAAAGGACTTGAATTGTTCTAAGCTTCAATTGCCATGGTATCATTGTCCATACAGTAAAATGTAGCCATGTAGTTATATATCTAACTATCCAGTTTGCATCGATGAAGTAGATATGAAACAGACACAGGATGACCTTATCATACAGAATTCATACATCTGCATGCAGTCATTGTACAGCTTCTGTTATTGACCTCCAAGTGCTCCAACCATTTGGCTGGATGACTGCAACTCTTGCAGATGTCCAGATCTGGCAAGGAGAAAGCTCTCCTTGGAAAGAGATACTACAATGCACTTCATAATTCTTATCATAAAGAAATAAAACAATGGTTAGATAAATAGTAGTGCTTGACATTACTTGTATATAAATATGTAATAATAATAATTGTCCTAATAAAAAATAAAACTTAGCATGTATTAATTATTTTCATTTGACATAAACAGTGGATGAATAGTTTTGTTTGGACACAGGACTGTAATGATTAGCATGACCAATTTCAGTGAAAAGTTTAGTTTAGGCTCAGGAGGAAGGATTTTTTTTTTTTACTTTGAGCTTGAAGGTAAACATTGATAAAAATTCAAGACTACCATTGCAGTGGGACTCCCCCTGCACTGCAAGGGTTGAAAACTTGTATTTGTCTAGGGTACTAATAAAAAACAGTTTTAATTATCTTATGCCTCACTCTCACAGGCTTCCTCCTATCAGCCTGACTGGTCCCCCAAAGCCACTTCTCTTTGGTGCTCTATTGTTTGATGGCACTCTGGGTGTCCTCACATACATTGCAGGACTAGCAGAACTGTGTTGTAAAAGAGGACAAAACTCATAGCATGGGAGGGAAAAGGAAAGTGCAGACTGCCAGGGGAGCAAGTGATAAGGTAATGGCTTTTTAATGGTGCCCTAGATGAAAAAAATAGCATTTTTAACCCTTGCAGTGCAGGGAAGCCCCAATGCAAGAGTAGTTTTGAATTTACCCAGAGTTCAGCATTAAAGTTAGGTGGTTAGAACTTAGTGCTACAAGGAAAGGTTATAGGCTAAGGCATTATTTTATAGCTTAAAGTGTATTTCCACATTTGCAGCCAAAATGGGCTAACACTTACTTTATATTTTATATAAGTGTTCCCATTCACATAGCAAAACTTTATTTTTATAATTTTTTTTTAATGCTTCCATTTTTAGGTACTTTTTACTTTGATAAAAATCCTATCCAAGGAGGGGGGTTGTGGGAAGTTATGTTTACTCGAATTCTCCTTGTTTGCACTGTGTGCTGGTAGATTTCAGTTGTATAATTACTCCTTAAGAACACAGAGATGCTTGGTAACATAGGTGACAGATGCAAGTCTCTTGGTAACCTAGGTGACAGATGCAAGTTTGGGAGACAGAACAGCATATGACAATTCCTGTGCCGATCTCAGCAGATGTGTTGCCTCTGGGCTTCTCTGGTTTCTCAGGATACCAGATGATCAAAGTATTGTCGGAATCAACTGGCCTTGCAAGAAGACAGCATTACTGACTTAATGCTTGTCCCTTCCTGCAAAGTGCTAGCTGCAAAACCACCAGACATATGCCCTTGGAGGCCTAACCTATTACGGGACCAGATCTCGATTTAGGTCCCTAGGCCTAGGTATCTACTGTTCAGAAAATGGATAATCAATATGAAACTATACTGAGAGTTCAGAATATCCAACATTCCAGGAAAAGTCTATAACCATAATTTAGCTTCTCTGCACACTATAGGTAACAGCAGTTCTGGGTTCTTAAATGCTTAGAAAATAACATTACTATAAAATGAATGTAACGTGCAAAGACTCTGCAAGTCATCATGGTTAACAAATGAAAATACACACTGGACAATAGGCACATTAAATATAAACTTCTGCTCAGATACAACAGGATGAATTTTAACAATTAGAACGGCCGACTGATAAATACTCACAGCCATAAAGGCTTATGTAAATCCCTTTTTGGTCAGTGAAGCATACACAGCAGACTCTATTTAAAAGTCTGCCTCTGCACATGCAGGCTTCAATCCTTCCACCATGTGCTTTCCTCTTCAGGAAGCTCTGCATCTCAAAGGTTTCTGGAGTTCACATGCAGCAGGGACAGATACTCTATCTCTCCCAATTTGTTGGTGGTTGCTCCGTAACTGATAGTACAATGCTTTACTATAAAGGACATAATTCGTACTCACAGGAGCTGACAGACATTTCCAGCATCCCTACATAAGGTTAGGATTGCCACTGGTCTATAGTGAGTAGCAGGAGATCGCCACAAAAATGGCCAACCTGAGGTGGAAATCTCTGGGCGTGGGGAAAGTGTACTGCTCCCCATCTATGTGCAAGGTCTATTATGCTAGTTGGCTGGAACTGGCTCTAAAAAAAAACATGAAAACCAAGTTCCATTCAGGGAGCATAGAAGTGAACAAAAGAGTTCTCCACAACAGCATATAATAGCTTGTTGCTCAGAAAAGTTGTCACTGTTGATGCTGTAACTATATTGTTCCCAGTATTGTGGTGTAAAATGCACTGATTGAGACAAGTGACCACCAAATGCGAGAGAACATGACTTTCAAATAAATTACAAGAAAGAAGGAAATAAAAAAAAAATGCATTAGATTCCAGGGAACAAGATAAATTAACCATTAAATGATTATGAACAAAGGGGCATGAATGCACTAGATACCAGAGAACATACCAGAGGCATTTGCCTAATCAATAACAAGGAGCAAGGGGATATTAATGCATTTGATTTCAGTGATCAAGTGTTGTAAACCATTTAAGTGTATTTACAGCCAAAACCTTTTTTGGAGGAACTAGGGAGCAATTAGACCCGCCTGTTAATTTTATTTTTGCTGTCCTTGGGGAAATTCACCCTTCTATTTGACCTGATGACTATTGTTACCAGGACTGAAAGTGAAAAACATCAATTTTTAGAGTTGGCACCACAACAGGAGGAGAGAGTAAATCTTCCAATGGGACACCTGTTCCGGTGACAATTGTGTAACAGGTGATTTCCACTAAGCTTCTGTTGTGTCTCTGTCAGGGACCCAGGGGGGCTGTTCCTTGTCAGGTTCGCAGGCGCAGGCATCGGGCACGGGTAGCTCCTCCCCCTGGCAGGGCATCTGGCGCTGGTGTGGCCAGTGCGCATGCGCAGGTCGAGCGTCGGGTGTGAGTGCGCGGTACGCAAGCCGCGCACGCATGCGCGGACGTGCGGGTGTAGTGCGCACGCGCCATTCCTGCCAAAGGTGCTACTCAGGCTGGGGGAGGACTTCAGCCTTCACCACTTGCCCTCAGCCTTGTGATTGGACTCTGACTGGGGAAGCTTCCTGGTTGCCTTGGCAGCCAGGGGGCGGTACTGGGTTCCCTGTGTATTTAAAGCTGGTCAGAGCCTTGACTCATTGCTGAGTTATTCTACCTTATGGTGAACACCCAGCTCCCTCCTGTGAACCCGTTATTCGATCTGACTTCCCGGCTACCGACCCTTTTGCTTGACCCTTCGACTACGATTTCTGCTGCCCGCCACGACCCGGAACTGGACCTGACTCCCCGATTGGATTATCCTTTTGTACTGCGATTTTTGAACTTTGTTCGTCCCTGCCAAGGGGTTCCACACCTGGCCCATTACTCCAGCCCTGACAGTCTCTGGGACATGAAGTGAATGGAAATTTCACCAATGGTACACAGACAAAAAAAAAAGCTTCTTTTCCAACACTTGGAAAAGTATATAGCTCTATATAAACTTTGAGGACCATATTTATAAAGCAGTAAATATGACTTTCACCAAAAATACTCTGAATGGTGAATAATTATGTGCAGGTGCTTTTTGGGTCCCTGTTGTGGCAGGGGGATTCCCCATCCCCTTTTG